>NC_057798.1:394080568-394080914 GCF_018294505.1 Triticum aestivum | reverse complement strand
TCGGGAGGGCTTGGACGGAACAGGCGATGGAAACGAGGCCTGGCGTACCACAAAACGGAGGAAACGTACCTCCTACGGTCGAAACGGGGGTCCTGTTGACCGGGAGGGGTGTGGCGTACCGCAAAACGGATGAAACGGACCTCCTACGGTCGAAACGGGGGTCCTGTTGATCGGGAGGGGTGTGGTGTACCGCAAAACGGATGAAACGGACCTCCTACGGTCGAAACGGGGGTCCTGTTGATCGGGAGGGGTGTGGTGTACCACAAAACGGACAAAACGGACCTCCTACGGTTGAAACGGGGGTCATGTTCATCGGGAGGGGTGTGGCGTACCGCAAAACGGGACT
>NC_057798.1:394077264-394080542 GCF_018294505.1 Triticum aestivum | reverse complement strand
GTCGAAACGGGGGTCCTGTTCATCGGGAGGGGTGTGGCGTACCGCAAAACGGGACTCCACGGGATACTGTTCATCTCCACCGTCGACCTCCTCCAGCCTCCACGGGCTACCGTCGACCTCCTCCAGCCTCCACGGGCTCCTGTTCATCCAGCCTCCACCGCGCGCTACTCCACCGGCTACTGTTCAACCACCCCTCCACCATCTACTGTTCATCCAGCCCTCCACCGTCTACTGTTCATCCAGCCCTCCACACCACGGGGTCCTGTTCAACCACCCCTCCATGGCCACCCCTCCACCGTCTACTGTTCATCCAGCCCTCCACACCACGGGTTCCTGTTCATCCAGAGGCAACGCCACCGCTCATTGTTCATCCAACCCCCCACGCAACGCTCACTGTTCATCCCAGAGGCAGCATCGATCCGCTTCAGTTAGCAGCAGTAGCGAAGGAATCGCTCCATCGGGTTCAGTTAACAGCCATCGATCGATCGCTCGGGTTCAGTAACGCGTAGCATGCAGTGCAATCGCTCGGGTTCAGTTAGAGCCCAACGCCTCGCTCGGGTTCAGTTAGAGCTAATGCCTCGCACGTGTACGAGAGAAACGCGCATCGCTCTGCCCCCGACCTCCCACCGTAACCAGCAACTCCCCAAAATTTTCCTCCCCCTCGCTTCTACCGTGGTTTTTTCCGTCATGGATGGCCCAAAGAATGTCATGCAGCTGCGTCTCCGGCCCGCCCAGGACGAAAAGCCCATTTTCTGTCATGATTTTTTGTCATAGAAGTAGGAGCCCACCATATCTATGATGATACCGGGTTTTGTCACAATTATCGTCATAGAAGTGTCATATGTATGACAGGAAAAAAATTTGTTCGGCCCAAAATGTCACGGATGTGTCTTTTTTGTAGTGTTTATGGCTTTTGTGAGATACTTGGGTGATCCATGTGTTTGATCATATGCTATGCTAGCTTAATGCTTGTTGGATGACATTATCTTCTTATATCCCTATATGATCATTCACTTTGCTTGGTGATGAGTGCATGTATTTAATTATTATCATTTTGAGTGCTCCACCAAGATGTATGTGACATGGAATAGTGACCCATGATCCTAACTCATTGTGCATTTGCAGTCCAAAGCAAATTTTAAATAATGCACAAATTTAGGGGGAGCTCTTACTTTTCACATACTTCTTAAAGCGACAATGTATTTTCAATCTTATTATCGTTTGTTGAAGCTTTGATCTATATGTTGTCATCAATTGCCAAATAGGGGGAGATTGAAAGTGCAACTATCCCTGGGTGGTTTTGGTAATTCCTAACAACATATATCTCATTGAGCTAATGCTACTTCAAGATAAATATTTCAGGAAAGCTCAATGATTGGCATGGCATGGATGAGAAAAGTGAATCCCTCAAAATGCTAAGGACAAAAGGATTGGCTCAAGATCAAAGCACAAGACTCTACATCTTCTATTTTAGTGATCCAAGATCACATTGAGTCTATAGGAAAAGCCAATACTATCAAGGAGGGATGAGGTGTTGCTTAATGGCTTTCTTGCTCAAAATGCTTAGTGATATGCTCCAAAGCCCTCAACTACTTTCTCACATCCACATATGACCTAAACCAAAAGTCAAACTCGGCCCCACCGATTCTTCCTATCCGGCGCCACCGAGTTCAGATGTCATAGCCACTCCCACAAACCCTAGGCAAATCGGTCTCACCGATAGGGATCTCAGTCTCACCGAGATGGGGTTGTAATCTCTCTGTTTCCCTTCGTAACGTTTCGGTCAAACTGAGATGAGCGATCGGTCCCACCGAGATTACAATGCAAACTCTCTGTTTCCTTTTTGTAATGTTTCGGTCTTACCGAGATGAGCGAATCGGTCCCACCGACTTTGCCCGACCAACCCTCTGTGTGTCCATTACCAAAATCGGTCTCACCGAGTTTGTGTAATCGGTCTCACCGAGATTACCTTATGCCCTAACCCTAACCATATCGGTCCTACCGAGTTGCATGTCGGTCCCACTGAAAATCCTAACAGTCACATCATTTGCTGAATCGGTTCGACCGAGTTTCACGATTCGGTCCCACCGAAATTGGTTGGTTGTGTGTAACAGTTAGATTTTGTGTGGAGGCTATATATACCCCTCCACCCACTCTTCATTCGTGGAGAGAGCCATCAGAACATGCCTACACTTCCAACATACATTTTCTGAGAGAGAACCACCTGCACTTGTGTTGAGACCAAGATATTCCATTCCTACCGTATGAATCTTGATCTCTAGCCTTCCCCAAGTTGCTTTCCACTCAAATCTTCTTTCCACCAAATCCAAATCCTGTGAGAGAGAGTTGAGTGTTGGGTAGACTATCATTTGAAGCACAAGAGCAAGGAGTTTATCATCAACACACCATTTGTTACTTCTTGGAGAGTGGTGTCTCCTAGATTGGCTAGGTGTCACTTGGGAGCCTCCGACAAGATTGTGGAGTTGAACCAAGGAGTTTGTAGGGGCAAGGAGATCGCGTACTTCATGAAGATCTACCCTAGTGAGGCAAGTCCTTCATGGGCGACGGCCATGGTGGGATAGACAAGGTTGCTTCTTCGTGGACCCTTCGTGGGTGGAGCCCTCCATGGACTCGCGCAGCCGTTACCCTTCGTGGGTTGAAGTCTCCATCAACATGGATGTATGATAGCACCACCGATCGGAACCATGACAAAAACATCTGTGTCTCCTATTGCGTTTGCACTCCAAACCCTTCCCTTTACATTCTTGCAAGTTGCATGCTTTACTTTCCGCTGCTCATATACTCTTTGCATGCTTGCTTGAATTGTGTTAAGATTGCTTGACTTGTGCGAAGTTGCTAAAATCTACCAAGAACTAAAATTGGGAAAATGATAGATTTTTATTTGGTCAAGTAGTCTAATCACCCCCCCTCTAGACATACTTTCGATCCTACAAATGCGCGTACCGTGGGAGAAGCTGACCGCCGTGCATCTCCACACGAACTTCGCTAGCGGTGGCAGCGCTGACCGCCGTGCGCCTCCACAAGAACGTAGCCAGCGATGGCGGCGCGGCTAGAAGACGGCAGTCTACGAGAGCGTACTGTGGGAGTGAGAGGATTGTCGTGCGTCCCTCGATGAACTGTGGTGCCGACGTATCGGCGCGGCAGGGAGGGCAGATTTGGCTGAGCGAATGGAGTGGAGGTGGACAAGGGGGAGGGGTGTCTGGGGAATATTATTGGCTAGTTGGCCAAAGGGCGGTTGAATCGGATTTGGGGGGAAT
>NC_057798.1:394067825-394076879 GCF_018294505.1 Triticum aestivum | reverse complement strand
GGAGGATTTTCGCGCGGTGGGCGGGGGGAGTTTGGCGCATGGTCGGTTTCTCCAAGTGCAGTCCCACGTGTCAGTGAAGAGGCAAGCCGAAGCGTGTTCCGTTTGCGTGAGCCGTGTGTAGGGCCGAACGTGTGTGGTGTGCAATGCGACCGCGACAGGCGTGTTGTGAGTGTACCTCCTTTTTTTCCTTTTAAACTAGGTGCTTCGCCCCCTCAAAAAAAATTGTTGCTTTGCGCAATCCATCGATACTACTACTAGTAATCCGGTAATCCCAACTAAAATGGCGCGGCTGGGTCTTTTCCCGCGCGATATGCTGGGAGGTTGGCTTAGTTGGGTTTTTTAGGACGAGTAATGCTACACCTACGTAATCCCAGTTATGTAATTAATGTAATGTGAAACGTGTGAGATGTTGATTGTAGATTGTGGGGAGGGAGGGGCCCACCACCATGAAAATCAGGGGATGAGAGAGAGAGGCAATTTACGTTAACCCTTTTGTAGGTTCCCGTAGATGTAGAAAGATGTGAAATGCGTGAATGTGTAGTGGACGTACTATTGGAGCGCCTAAGATAAATTGTGTATGCATTGACCCTCTGTGTTTATTTTACTTCGCATGTTAGATTTGTCTCGGTTCAATAAAAAGCAGAGTTGGTGATGATGGTGTGCCTGTCATCCTGCAATATAGGCCGGTCGATCTATATCTAACGGACAGGAAGGAAACTATGACAATTTACCCGTACTCCTCTCCACATTTGCAGATAAGGCTTTCCCTCGTTCATCCTTTTCTCCCACAAGATCTTGATCTTCCGTGCAACGCACGGGCATCTTGCTAGTACTCCTACAATATACTATATTATTGTGAAAGTTCATATACACTGGCCCAGATTAATGCAAACACGACAAATTTTCATTACATTTCGAACTTTTATAGGACAGAAAAATAAAATAAACCCGACCCTAAACCCATTCTACGGCGGCGACCGACGTCCTCCATCTACGATCTCTATGTACGGGGGCGGGTTCAAGACCCGTGAAGTGAAGGTGCAGTCTATGGCGAGGAAGAGTAGAACATGGGATATGGACCGGCCAGTTGGCACACCATGCCCTGCCGCCTCCCATGCCCTACTCATCCTCGGAGGAGTCCCCGACCTCGGCGGTGCCGGACGTTGGACGGCGGCAAGTAGGATGCGTGGCTGACGGTGCTCCCGTCGTCGGCCGCCGGCATGACCACCACTTGTGCGGTCGCGTCCGCGTCCGGCTACGCCGCTATTGCATCATGAGAGGAGACTTGAGCGAGGGCGGCGACCTCGAGCTTCATCCCCGAAGACAAGCTCTCCCACAGAGCGTTCGCACTTGCGGTCATGGCGGATGTGGCGCCAGGTAGGAGGACAATGCGCTATGGTGTGGAGGTTAGCTGGGCATTGCCACTTTAAGTAGCGCATTCCGGTGAGGCCAAGCATCCGGGTGCGTCATTAAGTCACCGGAGTTGGTTCCTCGGGCACCGAGCCTCTTAACGATGACATACGAATGGATGACATGAATGCGGGCAGCTGGCGCCGGCTGGGAATGCACCACGCGACGGCGCGAGGGATGAGGGTTTTGGTGTGCCAGGGTAGTCAGCTGCGGTCATGGCAACGTTGGAGATGCCCTTTGCTCACATGTGATCCCCACATGTCATTGAAAAAGCAAGACGACCCGGCATGGTCTCAGGTCCTGTGGATGCAGTTGGCTGCGCTACACCACTCCATGGACGCGTCGCGGCGCCCCGTGCATCCTCGACGAGCTGGGTGTTGGGGTGTGTTTGGATTGTGGCCAAAGTGCACCTTACCAAAATTTTGGTCATGACCCAAAGATTGGTGATAGTTTGGATGGTTGCCATTTTTTTGGCATGCCAATGAACTCTAGCCAACTCTAGTTCATTTTTCTTGCCAATGTCGGCCAAATCATGGGCAACCAATACCTCAACCAAAATTTTGGCTACCCAATGCTTTGATGGGGCAACCTTGGGCACAAACCAAACATACTGTTGGTCGTGCCACAGCACTAACGCCACCCTCGGCACACTGAAACCGACCGTGTCTAGCAACGATATGAGCGTGTCGCTCACCGCGGTCGCCGTGTCCAGAGGCGGTGCTGGAGTTGCGCCATGTTGTTGGCCCCAATGACCCACATAAACGGTTGTCGGTGGCGAGGAGGTCGTGGGCCAGCTCCTCCATTGGACTAGTCTGTGCTACATCGTCCCGACGGGTGTGCCCCACATGTCGGTTTCCCTATTTTCCCGGCCATATTCGAGCGTCAGTGCTCCGCGGTGCGCATTAGGCCTTTCACTATGTAGGCCAAGCGACACAACTTATTGTTTATTTGAGCCTTTCAAGTATAATCATGTGGCGTTTGCTTATTTCTCATTCCTCTCCAACCCTCTTCTCCATCGACCATGTCGCCCTCCGGTCGAGTCCATCCTCCCGCATGCCTCATTTGAACATACCGCCGAGTATCATTCGCATGTACCCACCCTAGTCCTCTTTCAATCGATCTCCGGACCCCAAGATGAAATCGAGAGAGAACGAGTGGGGGCACGTGATACCGAAGGCGGATTCAAAATTTTGAACCGGTGATCATAGCAACCACAAATCATATATAAAGGTATTCAATGTTCGTTCCGTTTTTGAACGTACAATATACTCCCTCATATCCTTTCTAGTTTACATACAAGTTTTATGTGTAGTCAAAGTATCTCTACTTTGATCAAAAAGGTATCAACATTCAACAACGCCCAATCAATATTGTTAGATTCGTTCGTACTCCTAGATTTGTACTCGAGATGGTTTCCAATTTGTTTTCAACCACGTGAATGTGCTTGTTCTCACGCATGCTCTTCCTACTAGGATTTTGCCATGTATAGCCAGTCCAATAGTAACTTTTTAAGCTCCTTGTCCAATAGTACACGTGGAGTACTGACAACATCTGTACTCCCTCCTTCCATTTATATAGGGCCAATGTGGAGGAGAGAGATGTGAAAAAGTAAGGGGAGTGAGCTCTCATGCAAGAGCCTTAGCTATATACGCATTCCTAGTTAAATAGTACAATAAATGTGAAGAAAGAGATAGAGAGGAGATGGAAAAAAGTACTAATACAATAGCCAACCTTATATATATTTTTGCGGGAAATAGCCAACCTTATAGCCCACACTACCGAATGAGTGCATATAATAGATGATGGCTATAGATGACTTGGCAATACCTCATAGACATCGACTGGCTATATTATTAACCATGCTCTAATACGTTTTTAAAACCACATTTGACTATTGACAAGATTAATAGTACATGAGATGTATAATGTGAAAATTATATCATCGGAAACTCCTTTCACGTACGAATTTGATCGTATGCTTTGTGTAAGTTGCATGTCATATATTATTACTCTAACATTTGGTCAAAGTTAGCCTCGAAAAACGCATTAGGCCTTGTATAGTAAATGGAAGGAGGGAGTAGTAGTGGAAGTGGATCCTCTAACATAGGTATCCCTGCCTTACCCTCTCTTTCGGTCACTTACTGGCGGACCCCATGCTTGCTAGGCCCCGCATGTTAGTTACTCAATGGGTTCGGCCACGTCAGGGGATCCACATTTTGAGTATACTCCCTCTGTTTTTATTTACTCCGCATAAAACGGAGGAAGTGGTAGTATAATAAATGACGCGGGCGGGGGAGGGGGAGGGACGTCGATTTGCTCTCAACTGCGGTCCCACAAGCGAGCGAAAACACAAGACAAAGTGCATTCCATTCGGTGAGCGACGTGGAGGGTCTAGCGTGCCAGGCTGCAACACGAATGCGACAAGAGCGGTGTACAATCAAAATCGATTGACTGGTCGTCACCGGAACCACTATTCACACCAGAACCTTCGCTACTCGGCCTACGCCAGCCACTGCCCTAAAACCACACCTAATCTCCAGCCCATTCCCCCACCTTTCGATCCCGTAGCCCGCATCAAGCGTCCCCTAGTTCGCCGGAAAGCCATGGTGCGCCGCAAGATCACTTACTACAAGATGCTGACACCAGAGCGCCGCGCAGAAATCGCGGCGGTGGTCGGTGCCACAGACCTCCGTTCCCAAGCTCGCTTTGCGGCGGGACAATCCCCGAGTTCTCTAGAACCAAGCTAAAAGGAGGAGGAACCCGATCCAATGTTCATGGCGGAGGTCGCGGCGCAGAAGGCCCCCGATGGGTATGAGACGATGGACGTCGACTTCATGCCGGCATCCGAGTCCCCCATGGGGCAGGCGGACCAGTGGTTCAACATGGCGATACTAATGGAGGACCGGGAGGCAGAGGCTAAACTCGACACGGAGCGCGTGCATGCCACTGCCATCGAGGCTCTCCTGCAGGCAGAACCGGATGTCGTGGATGTGAACCGGGCGGCGGAGGCTCAACTTGAGGCGGAGCGCGTGGATGTCGCTGCCATCGAGGCCCTCCTGCAGGCGGAACCGGACGTCCTGGACTTGAACCGAGCAGCAGAGGCTCGACTCGACGCAGAGCGCGCAGATGCTGCTCTCATCGATGCCCTCCTACAGGCGGAACCGGACGTGCTGGACCTGAACCGAGCGGCGTAGGCTCGACTCAACACGGAGCGCGCGGATGCCGCTGCCATCGAGGCCCTCCTGCAGGCGGAACCGGACGTCCTCGACTTGAACCGGGCTGTGCTCTCGTCCGTGCAGAGCGCCCGCACGCTCCGCTTGAACGAGTAGCTGGAGGCCGAGGACAACCACGGTGCGGAGACACACGTCGGCAGCTATGGCTGGTTCGCGCCGGCAGCCAAAGACGACGAGGCCGTCTCTTTCCACGAGCAGTGATAGTTTTTCTTTATGTTGTTTTTATGGATATTTTGCTGTGAAAAAACATATATTTGTTATGCAAGTCGCGTGACTTGGGTCAGTCTACCATTTCAAGCGGTTGGATGAATATCCTACGTCTCCTAACCCTTCTTTCCTTCTTCCTCGCCTCTTCTTCTTCCCCAATAGACCACCGCACGGGCCGTACGGATACTCCCCAACATGCGGTTGGATAAACATACTCTATGAACGAAAATTATGTGTCAGCGATAGGATGGCTGAGTTTGGTTTGTTGACATGCGACAACACATGTCAGTGAGGGTGCGTTCCCTTGGTTGGGTTTGCGGCGTGCAAGAGCGACTGTGTGAGGATGCGGTGCGACCGCGGCGTGCAGGAGCGACCGTGTGAGGGTGCGGTGCGACCGCGACAGCCGTGCGCAAGTGTACCTCCTTCTCATTTTGAAAACTTTAGGCAAGCTTAGCAAAAATGTGTGGCGAAGTTTGGCAATGCAAGGCCTAGACCCAAACAGGATAAGTACGTACGTACTAGGAGTACTAGTGTTAAAAAAGAAAGGTGGGGTTTTCCTTTGCGGGATTTAATCGATACAAATCCTCGTTTCACGTGTCAATTAATGCGTATTTTTTCTCCAAAGACCAAAGAGCTAACCATCTCACTCCTCATCGCTTGATTAATGCAGCGCCATGCAAACCAACCTTCTCACTTCCGCATGCATGCAGGGGATATTAATGTCCTTAGTTGCTAGTACGAGGCAAACCCCATCAATTTTGCCTTGATTAGTGTTAGTGGCCTTTTGCAAATTGTAATTTTGATATACTGGCCTTGTGTACAAAAAAATGGAGGTAGTAACTATATTTGACTTCCTTCTCCATTGCGGTGACGTCGACGATATCTTTTTTTTGTGGTTTGGCGAAGTGCGTTCGACGGAGAACACCATTGAGGGAGACCATGGTAAGTCGTTGGCAAGTGCCGCCTGCAAGCCGAGACAACCGCCTTATTTGCATCCAGGAAGTCTGTTGAACCAACGGACTAGTACTACTAGGAGTACACGATAGCGTCGTCCGTCCAGCTTAGTGCGATGAGATGGTTTCTCGAAGAAGACGATGGAGAAGCGGAGTCAGCAAAGAGTGAAATGATGGTTTCTTCGTCCGTGCTTTTGTGATTTGACGCCTCACTACTTTGTGATTTGTGATAGAAGGGACACGGGAGTAGACTCTGTGCTCTATACTGTACTACATGCATCCAAGCATGGGAGAAAGAGGAAAGGCGTTGCATTTTTCTATTCCTTCATTCAATCAATCAGGGAGCTTCGGTTCCACCTTTTTGGATTTGGCAACACCGTCCACAATGGTTCCCACGATGCCAAAAGCTATTTTCACATTTGGCTACACATTCTGGATGCCCTTAACCATAACACTTGGTTTTGCTCCTGTGTGCTATCTATACAAATCTCAATTATATTGATCTAAAAAATTATAGAATCAAGATTAGTAAAAAGAGGTGATTTTGCCGCGCGGATGGCAGGGGAGGTTTCGTATTTTCAGAGGACGTTGTCCTGGCGGTTTGCTAACATGCGGTCCCACGTGTCAGTGCTTTACCAAGACGATCCGCATCCCACATGAGTCAGAACAACGGCAGAAGCAACACATGGTTAAGTTGAAGAAGATGAGGGAGAAGCGGATTCAGTAACGAGTGAAATGATGGTTGCTTCGTCCCTCCAACTTCTGTTTTTTAGCATTATTACTTCATCCCTCCAACTTAACTGTGGGAAAGGTGCAGCTTTCTGATTTGACGCCTCATTGCTCATTACTACGCCGGCGCCATGACTGGGGTGCTTCACCCCGGCTGCTCTGCACTGTATTCTGGTATGGGACGTGAACCCGGTAGCTTGATGTCCCACATGTCGGCGAAAGGGACTAGAAGATTTATGAAAGCGAGCGCTCCACTCTTACGACGGAGGAGTACACGACACGACGGCCCAGTGAACTGTCACTTGTACTGTATAGTACTATAGTTTTGTTGTTTCGCACGATCCATCGATACAAACCCGATTAAACAGGAAAGGGCGGGATTTTTCCCGCGCGGTAGATGATACTGGCCATACATTTCAAAGGCAATTTTAATGTATGCAAACTGAATAATTAAGGCCTTTCCCAGTGCTCCGTGGTGTATAGGTGCTAAGGATGCCACATAGGCAGAAAAATGATGTGGCAAAGCTATTAAAGAGGCGCGAGAGGATTATGGTGACCCCAACAAGAATCAATGCTAAGCACGTGAACCTAGACAAAAAGACTACCAACCAATACATGAAGGAGTTTTATTACTAAACAATTAAATATAGAAGGCTTAGCTACAAAACCTAAGCATCGATGCATTGGGGACATTAGTTGCTAAGCATTTTAATGCACTTAGCACCCCACTTTAGCACCAATGCATTGGGAGAGGTCTAAGTAACAATATGATATGTAGTAAAACTAAAAACACATATGATTTATTGTGTTAGAGTCTAGTAGTAGTGTTGTATTGCATAGTTGTTAGATGTAACATGCGAGAATGTGTAGAGATGTAGATTTGGAGGGCCTACAGAGAGAAAAGCGTGATACGGTCACCAAACTTCAGAATAAGCTGATTACGTTCACTATATACGTTTTGCGGTGATTATACGGTCACTTGCTCATGGTTCAGCATCGGATTGCACTCTGTTGACCGGCCAAATAGTCTGCGTGGCACCATGTTGACTAGTTAAATTGACCACGTTCCTTGTGGGTCCCACTTGTCAGTCCGCATAGGGGAAAGGTCAGATAAGCACAAATTTATGCAGGCGCGACAAGACTCCAACCCGTGCGCGGAATCACCTAGTTGTGTATGTGTCTGTCAGGGCCTAATGTGTGTGCATGCACGTGTAGGTTGAGTACTTGAGCGTGAGAGTGTGTGTTGGTCGCGTGGTGTACTGGTGTGTGCATGCATGCGTGCGTGTGTGAGTCTGAGTGTTGCATGCATGCGTGGATGTGTGTGTACGTGTGAGTGTTGCGTGTTGCGTGCATGCGTGGGTGCATGTGTTTTTGTGAGTGTTGCGTGCATGCAGTTCGTGTGCATGCGTGCGTGTGTGTATAATCAGCACACCAGCTCATGTGTGTTAAAACAGACGGCTCAACATACCAATACAAGGCCACCTTGTCCATTGTGCCCGCGGTCATGACTTTGAACCACCATCCAAATATATTTTTGTCATTTGTTTTCATTCTTACTAGCAAGATGCCCGTGCGTTGCACGTAACATCAAGATGCATTTGTATGACTAGTTTATCTTGTGAGAGAAAAGGATGAACGAGGGAAGGCCTTATTTGCAAATGTGGAGAGGTGTGTGGGTACCTTTTTACAAAATTGCCATAGTTTCTTTCCTATCCGTCAGATATAAATCAGACGGCCTATATTGCAGGATGGTAGGCACACCATCATCACCAACTCTGTTTTTTATAAGAGTGTATTTAATGTATTTTATAAGAGTGTAGATGTATAGTAGATACAAGCCGACAGGTGGGCATGATGGTAGTGAGATAATGTGATGCAACACTAGAGGTGCCACGTGGAGCGTTTAACTGGTCAACTAGTCATGTCATGAGCAAATACAGAGTTGTACGGTGAGCCCGTGACTGTATAATAACTACTAAACATAAATGGTGACCGTAATGACTGGATTCTGAAGTCCAATGTACGTATCGTGCTTTCGCTTCAAATACAATGATTGTCGTTGCATATATCGCGAGAGAAAGATGAAACATGCGTGAATTTTTTGGGGGCTTACTTTCCTGGAGATAGTTTTGTGTGCATACGTGAAAGGGGCATATAGGGGGGGTATGCGATGGAGAGAGAGATGCTCTTCCTTTCTCTTTATTATGACTAACTTTTTATATAGTATAAAAATATACAAATTCACAGTGCGGAATAAATATCATTTTGGGCACCATGCAATGAAAATTAGCGTTCATACTCCTCCATATAACTTTGTAATGTTGTATATATATAGAGACTCTAAAATAATTTTTTGGCCACACTTTATTGAAAAGGAATGTTGTATGCGAAATAAACGTGAAGAGAGGGCTTTTTAGATCAATGGGGTACGTGATGTAATATGTGTGAATGTGTAGTTGATGCATTTGGCGGGGCCTAGAGAGGTATGTGTGTGTATTACGTATTCGAGAGAGGCATGGATA
>NC_057798.1:393867934-394067533 GCF_018294505.1 Triticum aestivum | reverse complement strand
GAGAGTGGTCTAGAGAGAGAGAGATGAATATGACGTCACGACGAGAGATTCCATTCCCTTGAGTGTGTATATGCAAGGGGGGAGGGAATAGAGGCACCAGGAGAATTTTTTTGTGTGTGTGGTGTTTGTGTTGGTATGTGTGGGTGTGAGAAGATAATGAGACGTGGGGGCAGAGGGTGTGTCACCGCGTGAGGTCCGGTGAGTCGAGGTGAGGCCCTTCGTTCGGTTCTGTCCTGCGCCACATTGGTCGGCCCGTGACGCATTTAGGAAGACCCATGGATGACTAGTCGTACAAGACAAAGATAGCAAAATTGTGAAGGACTTTGTGTCCACTGACAAAGCCGGCTAGGATTTGTAACCCTAGGTTCTCGGACTAAGGTAACCCCTTTATCTCTGATATTACTATTCATCCAACCTAACTTTAAGGGGCATCCTACAGAATGCTCTGCTAGAATCATACTCGTCGATTAGGAAGAGAGGTGTGAGACAATGCGTGAGAGACATGCCTAAAGATAATATGCATACATGAGACACGTAGGCAGGTCCATGTATATAGAAAGGGTCGATGGGGATTGTTGCATGTGTATGCTTGCGAGAGGAAGAGTGCTTGTGATAAAGGTTAGTGAAAACAGTTGTAAATGGTTACGAGAGGGAGGGAGGGTTATATCTAGAGCATGTGTGCGAGAAAGACACCTCGGGAGCGAGTGTGTGAGCATGCGTGAGAGACCACCGATGGAGAGTGAAACTACACGTAAAAGATTGTTGTACACATTGATTAAAGATATAAATTGTATCCAAATATTAGGATGGGATCATGATATTTGCAATTCGCATAAGGAGCGGTCATTGATCCATCAGACATCTAGATTCTATCGAATTTGAGCATGTCTATGTTATTATTCGATACAATTGATCCACATAGTTAGTATTCTGCACTCCAGACAATGCATCGCTTTAGCAATCGAATATAAACATGAGTATAGTTCATGTTGTGTGTGTAAAGCACATTATACATACGAAAGTTACACAATGAACATTATAAATAGCTACCTATGAACTAGCATACATTTGAATTCAACTTAAGGTGGTTTAAAAAAATCGAATTGAACATGAAGTCCATTCAATTATTTGAATTTGATATCATGGCATTTGTTAATCATACCTAAATTATGGGGGCACCAATCTTTGCTCTGATTTTGTACATAATAGCATATGTAGTCGTGTACAAAATAGATTCAAATTTAGCTCCTCCATTCCAAAATAATCGTAGTTATAGGATTTTCAAGTGTCAAAATTTCAAGAAGAAGCGGATAATTTAATTAGGTTTTCAAACATAGAAGGTCAAATATAACGTTGTCTATTTAGGTCAATCCTCATAGTTCAAGAGTACTCTAAACGTGAATGCTTGTGTTTCAAAATTTCTAACGAAGCGCCAAAAGAGCCTCTACTCGCCCGAAACCGCGTGAGACCAATGTTTGGTAGT
The DNA here is from genome assembly GCF_018294505.1 of Triticum aestivum. Classification (NCBI taxonomy): domain Eukaryota; kingdom Viridiplantae; phylum Streptophyta; class Magnoliopsida; order Poales; family Poaceae; genus Triticum; species Triticum aestivum. The sequence goes on along the minus strand of NC_057798.1, from coordinate 394,066,050 downwards.
ACAAGGAAATTACTTTTCTAATAACTCCTACTCGTGAAACCTACCGGCCCGACGTCCAAAGGTCTGAACCGGGGTAGGTTTGTAGCTTCATCTAGACGCCATGCAACCGCCTCCGAAAAACATTCATACACAATGGCTGCCTAAGCACACATGTGCGCTGTCGAAATAGCTCCCGCCTACTATTTGGGACACCTGGGATTACTATCCTACCCCCGACCCGCAGTAGGTCCGAAATTTAAGAGGGGGCAAAGTTTGTACTTTCCCCAAATTTCAAACAAGCGCGTCCCATCTTCTGTTCAAAAAAGGCAAAAACAAGCGCGTCCCAGACCGAAACATGGTTCCCCCCACCCGTCCGATTCCCCATTCGTACTCCGTGGGCGCCAAAACTACCTCTCCACCAGCTGCGAAATCCCGGCGTCCTCCGTCCGCCACCCCATCCCATCCATCAACCGCCGCCCTCCTCCATCACGCCGGAGCCGATACCCCGACGTCATCGTCCACTGCAACCTCAACCGCAACGCCCTCCACGGCTAGTAGTTGAAGCCGAGGCCGAGCCGTCCGTACCCGAGCCAGTTCAACCATGCCGTCCTGCGCCTCACCGTTGCCGCTCCAACTTTCCCACTGTCCACCGCACCGGAGTTGTTCCTGCTACGCCGTCCTTCACCGCCTCGGATCTGCTTCCCCTCCACCAATAACGGCCACGGCAACACAGTCAACAATTTGGCCATGGGTTTGTCCAAGGATCCACGGCTCCCCAAAACATCGATTCCCCCGGGAAAAACAAGAAGATCGCCGTGACATATCGACACCACACTGGCAACCGATAACGGTACTCCGCTTCCCTTATTTGTGCAAATCTTACGTGTCTGCTTGCATGGTATTCATCCCATAGAAGACACTAGTTGACCGCTTCTTCTTCATACTAGATGTTCCTAGTAACTCGCGATGCACAAGGTTTCTCCTTGTATACTATTTCACCTTAGCTAGAGGTCCGTCGCCCCCCTGAATTTTAATTTTTGGCCAGTTGATTCCCAATTAACGGAAGCATTCCCTGGCGTAACAGGCGCTAGTACGCCTATTACGCCGAGGAAGCAGCGCCTTGGTGTTTATCTTAGGGGCATGTGCAGCCTAGAGCTACTGGCGCCCGATCTGGAGGTCGGCCGGGATTAAAGGGATGGCCTGGGGCGCTGCCAAGCACGGCGGTGGTGTGAGGTCGAGGGGAGGGTGGGGCGGCGGAGGCAGGGGTATGGGCCGGTGGTCGCTGGCGGTTCGAGAAAGATCGTCAATAGTGACTGGCGGGAGGTAGACGAAGGCCATCTGCTCGTTCCTTATAGATCAGACGGTTCATTAAAAAAATCGACTGGCCTATTTATTTTCAGTCGACTGTTATCTTAGATATGACCACATGTGGTGGTGTGCTGGAGGAGTACCTGCATTTCCTGTGCTCATATATTACAAAATCATATGGAGTAGAATCTAATTTTTTTGCCATGTAATGTTGTAGAGTTATCATATGTCTCCTGTCATTTATTTTTTAGCCACCTGCTATCTGCTACTTTTACAGTGCACTAGTTCTGCACACACTTCACCCATACTCTCACTATTGTGTTTTTATGCAAGGGTATTTCAGAGTCTGCCTCGAGAGAAGCAAAAAAGATAAGAGAGAAGTTGAGCCAGCTTTCTTCGTGGTTAGGCACGACACATTACAGCGCTATAAAGGGTGCAGTGTCAGCAGATGGAGACGGTAAACGTAGCTCTGGAGTTGATGACCTCGCTCGCAATGAACCACCATCCTAGGTGCTTGCTTTAACTTCCGGTGTCATATGTGGTTGCATGTTCCATATGGTGTCTAGCTTGTATTCGAAAGGCCGAAGTCGGTCTTTGGGGCTGTTTGGTTCTAGGCCTAGCATTGCCACACTTTGCCACATATTTTTGCCAAGCTTTCCTAAGGTTAGTTCATCAAAATGAAAGCCACAAGTTGGCAAGCCTAAGAGAATCTTGCCACATTTTGTGTGTGTATGCCATGTGGGGTCCAAGTGTGGCTTGCCTAAGGTGTGGCTTGAACCAAACACTCACCTAAGTTAGTCAAACTTGCCTATCTTTAGGTGTGGCAACATTTGGCAAAGTTAGTCACAAACCAAACAACCCCTTTATTAAGATAAGGAAAGATATTTTTTTACATGAACCACCATCCCGTGAGCACTAGAAGACAAATACCTAGCCAGGGCACTGGCCGAGCCAGCTACAAGCCCAACAAAGATAGGCATCACCTGGAAGCCAACTAAAAAGCTGCGATGGTGGCGAAGCAGCCCACCTCCCACCAGGCTCTCAGGTCCTAGATGATCATGCTAACCACTCCAGACGGATGTCTAGCTTGTATTGCTTCCAATTTGGTTAAATTGCATCTGCTTAGCTTACACATTATACCTTTGAATATGACATGCCTTTATGTTTTTGGTACATACTAGTACATCTGTGTATTAACCATGTTCTTACGTCAAACTAATGATCTTGTGTATCCCTCATCAATCACTTATGATGAGGCAGGCAGGCAAGGGGACTACTCCTCCTTTAAAGAATGCAGCGTTAGCCTCCCGACATGATTCTCAAGAAACAGCAATGCTAGATGAAGATAGTGAACGTAGCTCTGTAGTTGATTACAGCATTTCCCCTACACTAGCATCGCAGGTGCTTGCTCTAACTTGGCAGCGTGATATGTGGTTGCATGTTGCATATTGTGTCTAGATTGTAATTCTTCCAATCTGGTTAAACTGCATGTGCTAGTCTGCTTAGCTTATACATTATACCTGTTAATGTGACATGCCTTCCTGTATTTAGTACATAGTACATCTGTCTATTAAGCATGTCCTTACATAAAACTATTGTTTTTTGTATCCCGCATCAATCAATATGACGAGACACCTTTAGTATATGCAGTGCGATATTAGTTGCATCTTTCATATGATTTATAGCATGCGCTGCTTCTAATTTGTTGAAATTCCATTTATGATGGGACGCTTTTAACTTGGCAGAGTCATATTGGTTGCATCTTTCATGTGGTGTCTAGCTTGCATTGCTTCTTATTTGTTGGAATGGTTTCTGCTTAGTTTACACAAACAGTTGTGAACATGCCATGCCGTCCTGTTTTTCGTACATATTCCATCCTGGTATCATGTGTTTGCCTTACATCAAAGTAGTGATTGTCAGTATCATGCATGAATGAGTTCTGAAGAGAGAATTTTATTGCTTTTTCTTGTCGGTTTTACTTGACAATTCAAAATCAATAAAGCGGAAGGAAGTTAGCAAGGCAGCGGATAAAGGTGCTCCTTCCGAACGGAGGGCCTCTACAGTTTCTACTCCTCCACACCCCCAAGATGATTTCCAAGACAACACATGCATAGACACTCAACAAAGCTGTGTTTATGATGAGCACGTCTCCCCTAGTGCACCATCACCGGTGCTCCCTCTAACTTGGCACTGTTATATGTGGTTGCATGTTATGTGTGATATCTAGCTTGTATTGCTTCTAATTTTGTTGAATTCCATCTGCTTACTTTACACATTATACTTGAATAAGACACGTGTTCCTGTTTCTAGAACATACAATATCTGTCTATCACACCATGTTCTTACATCAAATTACTACTGTTGTGTAACCTGCAACAATCACTTATCATAAGACATGTTTGACTTCGGAGTGTGATATAGGTTACATCTAGCATTCTTTTCTAGCTTGTACTACTAATTTGTTGAAATGGCACTTATGACGAGATAGTTTTAACTTGGTAGAGTGATATTCATTGCATCTTTCATATGGTGTATAGCTTTCCTTGCTTCTAATTTGTTGAAATGCCTTCTCCTTAGTTTACACATCATAAGCTGTGAATATGCAATGCTGTGAATATGCAATGGCACTAATGACGAGAGACCTCTAACATGGTAGTGTGATGTTGTTTGCATCTTGCATATGATTTATTTCTTGTACTGCTTCACATTTGTTTAAACGCCATTTATGATGAGACACTGTTAACTTGGCAGAGCGATATTTGTAGCATCTTTCATATGGTGTCTACCTTCCATTGCATTGCTTCTAATTTGGTGAAATGTCTTCTTCTTAGTTTACACATAATAGTTCTGGTTATCTCTTCCGTCCTGTTTTTCATACATATTACATCATCCTATCATGTGGTTGTCTAACATCAAAGTTCAGTTCGTCTGCATCACGCATCAATTTGTTCTGAAGAACTAAATTGTTATTCGTTTTTCTTGTCGGCTTGACTTAACATGGCACAGAGAAAGAGGAAGAAACACAGAATGGCAGGGAATGAGAAGCCGATAAATCCTGCAGATTTTGTTGGTACTGATGGTGCAATAGAAGGTCAAAGTCCAGCGGAAAATTCTACAAACACGGCATCCCATGCTACACAAGATGCAAAAAAAGCCAAACAGAAACAAATAGCTGCCACCAAACAAGCAGAGACATCCCTAGTTCTTGCAACACCTACCACAGTACTACCAGCTACACGAGTTACTCATGCGTCAACTGAGCTAGCAGCATGTTCCCAAGCTCCCTTTCCACCTGACACTACTTCCCAAGCACTCTTGACACAAGTCGAGTTGGCAATATCAGATGAACCTTGTGAGCTTCAACAACAAGAAGGTAGTTGCTGGAGTCAAGTTACAGTTGCATGCTTCTTTATATGTAGTCTCACAGTTTGATGTACACTAACACTTCCTATGTTCGTTGTTGGACTAGCACCTAGGCGCAAGAGGAAACAAACATCAGGGATAATGCTCGATAGGTTAACTAAATCTAGAGGAGGAAGAATGGGGATCCGTTTTGAGGCAGGTTTAAAAAGGCCACGTGATGCTATAGAGTCAGCCAAGTTAGTATCAGATGTTGCGGTTGCCGTTAGGTGTCATGTACGTATCCTCCCAACATGGATTCAGTACATGAATGACAAAGACAAAACCCAGTTCAACACCTTCCTCGACCATTTATCTGTAAGTATGGTTATGTATGGAAACTAGTAATATCGTCTTGCTCTGTCCCATCCTTTCTAGGTTGCTGATAATGAGACTCCCACAATTTTTAACATATGAGGTTCAAGTTGGATAGCCAAGATGATGCAACCAGACAAGCTTGCACCCATGTTTTTAAGTCTGCTCTGCGACAGTATCGGTATAACTTGAGGAAAACTCACTTTGAAGGCAAGGCTAACAACGAACTTTCCCAAACATCTCCAGTGGAAAATATATCGAATGAATACTAGAGGGGCCATGTTAAACACTGGTCTGATCCGAAGTATCAGGTACATTATATATATGTGATCAGATCACATGTTGAAGTCCTATTTACGCATGTGCCACATAAATCTATCTTCTTGTAGGTGAACTGTTCAAAGAACAAGGCCAACCGTACGAAAGTGAAATTCCAACAGACGACATGATCTCGTAGCTATATTGCACACTGCGAGGCTCTTGTAATTAGCTGCTGTTTCACTCTTTTCGCCGTACCATATTATTAGATCTATATTGACTTGTTCAAAATGCAGAGGAAAGCCCGCAAGTACCAAAAAGTACCTGAACCAAATGCTGTGGAAATCTTCAAGGACTGTCACACCAGCAAGAAGAAGGGCATGACTACACGAGTCAAAGCCGTTGTTGTAAGTCCTTAATCCTCATGCCTTTTAACTACTACTTACTCTGACTTGTGCCTTGAACTGCATGGTTTGCAGACACTGTATGCTACTCTTTTAAATTTTATACACAATTGTCTTAGCGTATCATTGCACCTTACAAGGTTTAAAAGAGAGGAGTGATGTTCCTTTCATCTTGACCCGTAATCTAGTTCCGTGCTGGACTTGCCCACACAATGTTACAATTGCCTGTTTGTCTGTTCTCAATTGTTTTGTGATATGAATGATGTCATACTATGCTTACCGTATTATAAACTTCATCTCTTTATCCTTATCCCTCAATACAATGTGAAGAAATAGACAATACATTAGCGATGGTACATGGTCATATGTTTGGAACCTGGTTTTATTATGTACTTTGCAATAAAATACAACTAATATTTTACATGGGTTCACCAGAATAAGTTCTATATATAGACCAAAGCTATTTTGTTTGGTTTTGCTGCCTCCTTAATATCTTCTGTTCTGGTACTACTAATGTAAAACCACAACTTTTCAGCGAGCTATGGAAAAAATGGTGGAACCGCCACCTTCTGAAGGTGGTGAGGCAACTATAACCGCAATGTCAGCTCTTGCTGCTGTGGGTCAGTACCTGTCCACTAACAGTGTCAAAAGCACGTTCCTGCGTAATACTGGGTTGGTTGTTAAGGCAATATCATCCAAACTGCCTCATGATCAAGATATGCAAGCTCAAAGCAATGTTGTATCTGCGCTCTAGACACAAGTCCATTCCCTAACAGAGACCCTTTGTGAAATAAGGAGAGACATTGTTCGATGTCATCAAGATATACATGGTTTTTGAACCAGACTATCAGACATTTGCTATGTTGTTCAGGAGCCTAGGGGAAATGAAGGTGAGGGTTATGGTGCTCCATCGGACAATACAACATGAAAACGTAACAGTCAGGTCAAATGAACTGAGCTTCTAAACATCTGGTGGTGCATTTATCTGCTAGACTGTTAAGTTTTATGCCAACCTTCCTTTTTTTATATAGTTGTAATTTGTTTTGGTGCGATACAAAATTTATTCTTAACGTGTAGCCACCGGCTGAAGAAAACAGCAAGCCATTTTTGTATAGTGTAGGGTGTTCCCTATATTTGCACTGGTGGCGATCTTTGATGCCGAGTGGATGTAATCTGTGCAATCACCTTAATAACCTAACATTAGTTTCGGCCTTATTTATTTCCTAGTCTTCTTTTTCCCTGGTTTGCTAGTGGCCGCAACAACCATGGGCCATATACGGGCCGTAGGATCCATGGGTCTCCAACGGGCCATCGATAAATGGGCCTCCAACAGGGCCGTAGAATCGGTGGGCCTCGGGCCATTAGATAAATGGGTCTACACGGGCCGTAAACGGGCGTAATTGGTATCGGCCCGGCATGATAATGGGATGTTAACAGGCCGTAGGACAACAAAGGCTTAATTCTGTCACAGGCATAATGGGTCGTTAATGGGCCAGAATATAGGATGGGCTGGAAACGGCGCAACGGGTTAACATGCCAGAAATGGGCCGACTCTTGCCATGGGCCGAATTTGGCCCATTAGGGGAACATGCCAGTAACGGGCAGACTCTTGCCATGGGCCGAATTTGGCCAATTAGGGGAACTGGCCAGTAACGGGCCGGAAGTAATCGAGGGCCGAAAAGGAGCCCAAGAACGTATGGGCCGTCTATAGGCTGAAAGCTAACACGGGCTGGAAACGGCCATGTAAATCATGGGCCGTTAACGGGTACAAAGAAAATTACTGTTCATTATGGGATAGAGTCACCGTGGGCCTGTAAAGGGCCGAAAGATACGAAGGCCTAATATGGGTCGAAAGACATCATGGGCCATACATGGGCCGAAAGTGAAATGGGCTGGTGTTATATTCGATGGCCCACATGACGTTGTTGGGCTGATTTACTTTAGGGCCTAATGGGCCGTGAGTTACCGGGCCGTAAAATGGGCTATTTGTGAAGAGACCGTTAACAGGCTTTTCATGGGCCAGCCCGTTAACTTTTGACCAAGTTAAACGGGCCAGATTTCTATGCCAAATGGGCCAGTGGTGGGCCGTGGCACGTGTCGACATATCATAGGCGCCTATCTGACCCACTAACGAGCTGACACGTGCTTCGTCCGGCCAATAAGAATTTTACATGTGGAAATTTCCCATTGGTCAGGGCTGTTAACGGGTTATCGGATCCAAAACCCGACCCGATAGCTTAACGGCGTTCCGTTACGGTGGATGCCACGTGTCGGTCACCCTTGACGAAAGCACTTCTATGACGCGCGATTTATCATCATGGAAGTGGACACTTCCGTGATGAAAATTTTGGTAATGTCATGGAACACTTCTACGACAACACAGGTATGACTATCTTGATTCTGTCATAAAATCGTCATAGATGTACATCCATGACAAAAAATGTGACCTACTGTGACAAACATGTATCATCACGGAAGTGTATTTTTTGTAGTGTATTAATCATGCTAATCATGATGAAACGAATAAACATCATAAGAAGGAGATTGAGCGTCTAACTAAAGAATTAAACACTCTTAAGTTAGCTCATGAAACTACTTTAGAGGATCATCGAGAATTTTTAAAAACACATGAGAAGCTACGCTTCGAAAATCTCAACCTAGAACAAGAGCATGGGTTATTAAAAGCAATCAATGATGATCTTCAGAAGAAAAGTTATTCTTACATTGCCAAGCATTTACTCTTGTCCACTTACATGCCACAAGTAAAATCTAGCAACAAGAGTAAGAAAGATTCTTCTTGTAGTAGTAACAATAATCATGCTAAATCTAATATTGTTGCTTCTAGTAGGTCTCTTGATTCTACTAATGATTCTCTTAGCCAAGGTACACTTGAGCAAGAAAATAGCTTATTGAAGGGAATTATAGAGAAAGGTGTTTACAAGAGCCTTGCCGGAAGTAAGCAATTTGAGGAAATTGTACACAAGCAAGGAAGGCACCGGAAGAATCAAGGTGTTGGTTTTGAACGAAAGTTCAATGCCAATGGAGTGGAGTGGGAAGAAGATCAATACTCCAAGACGAAGTTTGTTCCTCAACAAGAGAAGTATGATCCTACTTCCTTCAAGGGAATACAAGCTCAAGATGATCTTCCACCACAAGACCACAAGCTAAAAGGCAAGGACAAGCTTCAAGAGGATATTGATGCATTTGAAGAAGCTCTAAAGGCCTTGGTCAAGTGGGTTCCCAAGACTACTTCAAGTTCTACTTCATCAAGTACATCTACAACCCCAAGGATTCCCATCAAGTTTATGTGGATCCCAAAGAAGGAGAACTAGAGAGTTCTTGAGGGTGACTCCGCCAACGTACTTCACTCATATTCATATTGGCAAGGATAAGTGCAATCAACTTTCACATCGTGCACTAGTTCAAGGAGTAACAAACCCTCTTGTTAGTAAGTCAAGGGACAAGGTAACCAAATGCTTTCATGGACATCATCATATGTGTACTTCACTCTATGTCTATTGATATCCTTGTTTTTTCCTTGTGGGACTAACCCATGTAGGTATTGAAAGGGCAACTTACTCCAATGGATTGCTTCAAATGATCTACATCAATATTGAGCATCCACATCTTCAACATCTACATGAAGTCATCATCGACAAAACCCAAGGTTAGTTCATCCCTCTAAAAGGGGATATCACATCTAGGGGGAGATTTACTCTAAGAATAGAACTAAAGCAACTCTAATGGTGTGAACACAACAATGCTTTATATAAAAGTGGTAACCCCACTTGTGCTTAAACGATGAGTATGACCTATGATCAAATGTTCTCATATGACTCCTAAGTCAATATACTCATACATAGATGACCTAGTCATCACCGATTGTTTGATAGATGCTAGAGTGTTTGTGCATGCTTTGCCACATATTTCATTTGCTATCTTATTGTGTGAGCATGTTGGTTGCATATTTTTCTCCATTCGAGGACATCCATTTGTTGCTTTGGTTGTTTGGCTTTTTATTTTTGCCAAATGGATGGACAAGAATGCTTAAGTACTCCCTCTAGCTATGTATTCTTTTCTCATCTCAAACTCTATTCATGCTACATCACAAAGTTTGATCAAGTCACATTTGAACCCTCTGGGTGAGGAGCACTCGGAGCCACCGATTCGTCATAGACTTAAGCTTCCAAACCTCTTAGTGCATTTCGGTATGACCGATTCATTCCATTCGGTCATACCGAGTCCATTAAGTTGATCTAGATTTCAATCTCGGTGCAACTGATTTGAACTTTTCGGTCTTACCGAGTTGCAGCAATCGCTTGCGATTCTGCATCTCGGTGCCATAGAGTTGTTCCAATCGGTCACACCGACAGGGTCTGGATATATATACCCACGGGCCAAATTTTGGAATTTTTTCCAAACTCTTCGCCTGCACCTGTCTGGCTCTGCCGACTTGAGGTCTCCGGATCGTCTCCGCTGTTGCCAATGACCTCTTGCTGCTGGTCTTCGCCATCGTCAACGGGAATCTTCCCCGCCGTTGCCACCGTAGCGAGTTCACTGCCAAGTTAGGGTATGAACTCGACCCCTTGTGCAATCTTTACCTTTGATTCTTGCACTAAGGTCAATGTCATGATTCTTGCCACGTTTGAGATACTTCTATCCAACCAGAACTTTATCTAGATTAGTTTTGATCCAAAAACTTAGGTTAGGTTTCCGCCGAACTCATCTCGGACCGACCGATTTGGAAAATTCGGTTCACTGATTTGGCCCAGGCCATTGCACATGTATTTGTCGGTCTTACCGGAACCTACAAATCGGTGTGACCGAGTTCATTTCTCTGTGAAATCCTAGCAATCTCGGAGTCACCAAACTGTGCTTCGGTCTGACCGGTTTCACATGTTTAGACTCTAAAGTTGCTTTGGTGTCACCGAGTTTGACATATCAGTAGCTCGAATGCTTTCTGTAGAAAACTGAAACTAAGTTTTTGACTCATTTGTTTTGCAAAATGTCTGCACTTTGTGATGCTCATCAACTCTATCTCAACCTATCTATTCATAGGGTCAGTTTTCAGTGTCAGCCATGTCAGACAATAGTGATAGCCAGAACAGATCTGAGCAGCAGGCCAACCTGAGTGAGGGCACTAGTCCCTCTAACAACAGTTTTGAGGAGGGTAGTAGAAGCACCCCAAGCAACCTTCCTAAGGTAACGACCAGGCAGAGGAAGAAGAAAACCTCAAACACAGAAGATGAAGACTTTGTGGTTGATGAGGAAGTTACCTCAAGGAAGAAAGTTGTCAAGAAAGAGTTTGGCACTGCAGCTTCAACCAAGCTTGGATTGAAGAAGAAGGCACCTGCCAGGAGGATCCTAATGTCCAAAGCTAGAGCCTCAACATAGGAAAAAATTGAGCTCACCCTTGAGCCAAAGGAAAGGAGGCTGTCGAGGGCAAGAAAAGAAAGGAAAGGTTCAAGAAGACCATGGCCAGAGTGATTGGTAGACCGTCTATGGTTAGGGAATCTAATGAAGAGGAGGAGGTAGAGCCTGTTGCACCTCCCGCCAAGACGTAGAAGCTGATGGGGGATGCCATCAAGTCAGGGGCTGCTCCATCCAAGCCAAAGACTGCCCCCAAGGTTGCTGTTGCTGCTGCACAAGCTTCTAAGCCAACAGCACCCAAGAGATCCACAAGGAATATTCCAGCTGCTGGGAAGAACAAGGCCCCAGTGCCTAAAGTTGAAGAATAAGAAGAAGCCCAAGTGCTCAGGAAGCTAAAACCAAATATACCAGATCATGATCAGTTGCAGAGAATATGAAGTTGAGGAAAGATGCAGGTATCAGGTTATGGAGACAGACAGACCCAAAATGCCACCAAGAGAAGGACTGTTGTGGATTATAGGTTCCACACCAAGGAGCAGCAGGACTTCTATGAGACAGTACTCTTGGACAAGAAGCCCATTGTCAGTGACATGAAATGGGTTGATTGGAAATATATTGACAACAATGCAAATTATTTCCCAGTAGTGCATGACAGCTTCAGACTGACTGGAGTTGATAAGTTTGTTGGTCAAAAACTCACCAAATGGAATCATGAGATGGCGATGCAATTCTATTCCGTTGCACATTTCTACCCAGATGGAAAAATTGTCTGGATGACTGAGGGTACAAGGTACCAATCTTCTGTTGCTGAGTGGGCCAAGCTAATCAATGCCCCTGAAGCACATGAGGAAGACACAGATGTATATGACAATCCTAGAAAAGGATACAAATCCATGGCACACATGTACAAGGAGATTCAAGATGCTGCCTTGGAGACTCACAAATTTGGCTCCATATACTATCTGCTATCAGGGTTGCCCACTATCAACACCATTCTGAGGCACACATTGTTGCCCAAGTCTGGGCATGATAGGATGATCAGAGGGCATTCAATCAACTTGATGCATATGTTTGATGTGCCAGAGAAGTTCAAGGTGATGACCTTGATTGTTGAAACTGTTAAGAGGACTGCTACAGATCAGAAGAGATCATGTGGCTATGCTCCATTGATTCAGATGCTCATAAACTCTAAGATGGGCACATGCACATATCTTTTGGACAAGGAGCACCTTCCCCTGAGACATGATTTTGAGGACAATGAGATTGTCATGGATGAATCACATCCTACATCAGTAGAGGCTTAGGAGAATAGGGAGAAAGCAAAGGCAGAGAAGGCAGAGTAGACTTCAAAAGTTCCAGATGCCTCAGCTGTACACCTCAAGACCTAGCAAGATCAGCTTATCTATCTGCTTGAAGCCGTAGTGAGAATTGGGAAAGGATTAGCAACCCTAACTCAAAACCAAGAAAGTCTTGAGAGAATCATTCAAACTAAATTTTATGATCTAGACTTGAAGGTCACAGAGATCCAGACTACAGTTGATCAACTCCAACAAGAAGTAGAGGAAAGAAGAGGGAGAGCTACCACAGAAGTTTTTCATAGAGTGCCAAGGGCACAAAGGTTTGTATTTGTGCCAGCCAGTGACACTAGAGCTACCACTTCAGCACTAGCAGCTACAGCCCAAGTTGCCCCTCCAGTTGCAACTCCACCAGCTCCACAGACCTCTTCAGATCCTTTTGTTGCAGGACTCCTCTCCACGCCACCTTCGCACACTGGAGCTCCAGGAGATCGTGCTTAGAGAGTCGCATACCACTATGCATTTTCAAGCTTTTTGGTAACTTGTTGCCAAAGGGGGAGAAAGTGTATAGATCATAGGCTGAGAGAGAGTGTGTGTGTGTTTTGCTGTTTTTGCCTCTCTTGCTACTTTTTTCTTGCTTGTTCGGTTGCTACATTATTTGTGCTTGTGTGTGAGATACTCCTATGATCATGTCTTTGATCATATTATGCTTTAATGTGTGCTTGAATGATGATATATTACCTCTTATGTTTATGATCATTCATATCTTGCCTTGGTGATGAGTGCATATTTTATATTCTATCATTTTGAGCGCTCCACCAAGATGTATGTGACATGGAAGAGTAACCCATGATCCTAATTGATTGTGCATTTGCATTCAAAGGAAAATTTTAAATAATGCATAAATTTAGGGGGAGCTCTTGCTTATCACATACTTCTCAAAGCGATGATGTACTTCATTTATATTATCATTTGTCGAAACTTTGATCTATATGTTGTCATCAATTACTAAAAAGGGGGAGATTGACAGTGCAACAAATCCCTGGGTGGTTTTGGTAATTCATAACAACATATAGCTCATTGAACTAATATCCATTCAAGATTAATATTTCAAAAAGTTCAATGATTGGCATGGCATGGACTAGAGATGTGGACCCCTCAAAATGCTAAGGACACATATTGGCAAAATCTCAAGACTCTTCATTTTTCATTTTAGTGAACCAAGATCACATTGAGTCCACAGGGAAAGCCAATACTATTAAAAGGGGATGAGGTGTTGCTTAATGGCTTGCTTGCTCAAAATGCTTAGTGATATGCTCCAAAAGCCCTCAAACACTTTCTCATTTCCACATATGTCCTAAACCTAAAGTCAAACTCGGCCCCACCGATTTGATCTATCCTGCGCCATCGAGTTCACCTGACATAGCCATAGCCAGAAACCCTAATCAGTTCGGTCTCACTGATAGGGATCTCGGTCTCACCAAGATGGGATTGCAAACTCTTTGTTTCCCTTCATAATGTTTTGGTCTTACCAAGATGAGCGATTGGTCCCACCGATTTCGCAATGCAAACTCTCTGTTTCCTTTTCGCAATGTTTCGGTCTCACCGAAATGAGCGACTGGTCCCACCGAGTTTGCTTGACCAAGTCTCTGTTTGCTTATTGCTGAAATCGGTCCCACCAAGTTCATGTGATCGGTCTCACCGAGATGAAGTTTTGCCCTAACCCTAGCGCATCGGTCCCACCGAGTTGATATTGTCGGTCCCACTGAAAACATTAACATTCACATTTTGAACTAGATCGGTCCCACCGAGTTTCACCAGTCGGTCTCTGAGTTTGGTAAATTGTGTGTAACGGTTAGATTTTGTGTGGAGGCTATATATACCTCTCCACCCCCTTCTTCATTAGAGAGAGAGCCATCAGAACATGCCTACACTTCCACTACTCATTTTCTGAGAGAGAGAACCACTTACTCATGTGTTGAGACCAAGACATTCCAATCCTACCACAAGAATCTTGATCTCTAGCCTTCCCCAAGTTGCTTTCCACTCAAATCATCTTTCCACCATATCCAAATCTGTGTGAGAGAGAGAGTTGAGTGTTGGGGAGACTATCATTTGAAGAACAAGAGCAAGGAGTTCATCATCAACACACCATCTATTACCTTTTGGAGAGTGGTGTTTCCTAGATTGGTTAGGTGTCACTTGGGAGCCTCCGTCAAGATTGTGGAGTTGAACCAAGGAGTTTGTAAGGGCAAGGAGATTGCCTAATTCATGAAGATCTACCCAAGTGAGGCAAGTACTTCTTGGGTGATGGCCATGGTTGGATAGACAAGGTTGCTTCTTCGTGGACCCTTTGTGGGTGGAGCCCTCCATGGACTCGCGCAACCGTTACCCTTCGTGGGTTGAAGTCTCCATCAACGTGGATGTACGATAGCACCACCTATCAGAACTACGCCAAAAATCTCCATGTCTACATTGCGTTTTCTCCCTCCAAACTCCTCCCTTTTACCTTCATATGCAATGATTTACATTCCTCTACTATACTCTTAGAATTGCATGTGTAGGTTGATTGCTTGACTTGTGTTAAGTTGCTAAAAATCTGCCAAGACTTCAAATTGGGAAAAGGCTAGATTTTTATTTGGTCAAGTAGTCTAATCACCCCCCTCTAGACATACTTTTGATCCTACAACCACAAGCCCTTCACATGGCTCCGGCTTCCAGACTCCTTCATGGCAGAGATGGTGGATCGCACGCCGCTGGGCCTGTGGGTGCAGGCGGACGACTGCTCCCCTCCTGGGTGGTGACGGAGTTCATTGTTGGGGAACGTTTCATGGAAAACAAAAATTTTCTTACGCACAAGTAATGATCTATCCATTGAGATGCATAGCAACAAAGGGGAAGAGTGTGTCTACATACCCTCATAGACTGTAAGCGGAAGCATTTCACAATGCGATTGATGTAGTCGAACTTTCTTCGTGATCCAACCGATTTAGTACCGAACATATGGCACCTCCGCGTTTAGCACATGTTCAGCTTGATGACGTCTGCGCCTTCTTGATCTAGCAAGATGGCGAGGTAGTGGAAGAGTTCCAATAGCACGACGGCATGGTGACGGTGATGGTGAAGTGATATCCGTAGAGCTTCGCTAAGCACCACAAAAATATGACCGGGGGTGTTTCGGTGGAGGGGGTGCCTCACACGGCTAAGCAATTGTCTGTTATGTGCTAGGCGCCCCCTCCCACATATATATAGGTGCGACAGAGGGAGGAGCAGCCAAGGGGGGCGACCAAGTAGGAGGAATCCTACTTGGGGTCTCTCCCAAGCCGCGCCCCCTTTCCTTATCTGGAGCGCGATAGGAAGGAAGGAGGAGGTGGCGCCCCCCTTGGCATTGGGCATCCTCAGGTGTCCGGCCCGAGGATGCGGGCGGGGCTGAATGGGCCATGAAGATAAAGCTGAAGGCCATCCTCTATGTTCGAGTAGGACTCGTAAGTACGTGGACGGCCAGATTAGAGTCCGGATGTACTATTTCCTTCCCTTGAGAACCAACTTTGTACAAACCCTAGGACCCTCCGGTGTGTATATAAACCAGAGTGTTTAGTCCATAGAGGCTATCATCATATTCATAGGATAGACTAACTAGGGTTTAGCCATTACGATCTCGAGGTAGATCAACTCTTGTAACCCCTATACTCATCGAATACAATCAAGAAGGACGTAGGGTTTTACCTCCTTTAAGAGGGCCTGAACCTGGGTAAACATTGTGTCCCTTTGTTCACTGTTACCATCGATCCTTAGACGCACAGCTTGCCCCCCCCCTACCCAAGATCCGTCGGTTTTGACACCGACATTGGTGCTTTCATTGAGAGCTCTGTTGTGTAGTCCCGAAAAAGCGATCTACGGCTCGCCTAGTTATCAATGACAATATCACTTCTGGAAGGAGCCTAACTTCAGGGCAGACCCTCCAGCTTGGCGGTTTCATCATAGGCGCCCCTACGGCCATCAAGCCTACAACCGCCGAACACCGTCTTCGCATCGGTCTCGAGTACTCCAAAAAGATGAATCCGCCAGACGTCTCATCCTGAGAAGAGCTACTAGATCGCATTGCCGCACCTGGGGTTTCAACAAATTACGGTCGGATCGGGCTTAAACCTTATCAGAGGGAAATTCATCGCCCCCCGATCACCCATCTGGTAGTGGTTGTCGAGGAATGAGCCGAGGATTCATCTCCCCCTATGTTGAGAACCAAATATGTTTGGGTTTCCGAACCCCTCAAGCCAGATACTATCCCTTCTGATGGGACCCCATGTCCCCCAAACTCGGGCTCGGAGTTAGGACTGGCGGAGCACTTGGACCTCCTCGGACCCGAACTGGCCACCTCGGAGATTTGGCAAGCTCCTAGCACGAATGTGGGTCGGGATTCAAATTTCAACCCACCCACCCACCACAATCAATACTCTACAAGCAACTTAGGGCCTCCAGACATATACGACCTGATGTATATACGGCAGCAACCTCAGGAAACGGTCCATCACTTTTGGGCCAGATTCCTACTTATTAAAAGCAAGATCGAAGATTGCTGCGACAACGATGCAGTTTTGGTCTTCCACCATGATTGTACCGACGAGAGAATACTAAACACCCTCAACCGCTGTCACATATAGAGCTTCACGAAACTGTCACATGCAGTGCAAAAGTACTGCACGATGGAAAGCACATGGAAGGCCCAGAAAATTCAACTTGAGCCCGCTTTAAGAAGTGTGCGGCCCAGACTAAACGAATGCACCCTAGCGGCGCATCTGATCATCAGTATGTCAACGGAAAGAATAAACCCTTCATGGGACATAGGTCCATCCTTGATGAACTCCTTGACAAGCCTTGTCCAATACATGCAACTCCGAGCACAGACCCAACCCATAGCCTTCGACCATGTTGGGTACTCCGGCAGGTAGCAAAGAGTGGAGAGGCCATCCTCGCCACCATTACTCCAGAGAAACACTCTCCGGAGAGGAACAATTTTAACATCATCACGGTCTTCAAGACCTTTTCTTCAAATAATCGGCGAAAAAGGGCACTCTGTGACCTCGCTGAAGTCCACCAAATTACCGCACTGAGCCCTTGGAACGACTCGACAATAACCTTCACCACCAAAGACGAACCAAAGGCTGGGTCAGTCCGAGCAGCCGCCGCCCTAGTCCTAATCCCATTGTGGATAGTTTCCGGCTTACCAAAGTTCTCATGGACAGTGGCAGTGGGCTTAACCTCACCTATGAAGACACGCTCGACAAAATGCAGATCGATAGAACACACATTGAGCAAAGCAACACCACCTTTCGAGGCATCATCCCCAGTTGAGAAGCACGATGCTCTGGGATAATCAAACTGGATGTGGTATTCGGCACGCCCAAAAACTACAGGTCCGAAGAGTTGCTCTTTCATGTGCTCCCCTTCAGCAGTGGGTATCATGCCATCCTCGGACGGGATGCCTTCTCATGCTTCCAGGCTATACCCCATTACGGGTACATGAAACTTAAAATGCCCGGACCCAACAGAATCATCACAATCTTGAGCGACCCGTACAAAACATTCCGTGCCGAAAACAAAACCACATCCTTGGCCCTCGAGGCATTATCCGAAGCCCTAGCGGCTGAAGAACTAACCACCTTATGGTCCACGGTGGACAAGGACGATGTGATCCTCGACAACAGACCTAAATCCACCTCTTTTAAGCCAGCAGAGGAGATAGTCAAATTTCAAGTGCACCTAACAGACCCCAACAAGATAGCGTATATTGAAGCATAGTTGGATCCGGCAGTGGACGCCGCTTTACGCACATTCTTGCATGGAAATTGGGATATTTTTGTCTGGCACCCTTCAGACATGTCGGGCATCCCATGCAGGCTGGCCGAACACAGCCTAAACATAATCAAGGGGTTCAAACCCTTAAAGCAGACACTGCGGCGAATTTCCAAACCCAAGTGTCAAGCCATGGGAGAGGAGCTAGCTAAACTGCTAGAAGCTGGGTTCATTAGGGAAATTAAACATCCGGATTGGTTAGCCAACTTGGTCATTGTACCAAAGAAGGACAAATCCTGGCGCCTTTGTGTCGACTTCAAAGACCTCAATAAGGCCTGCCCTAAAGATCCTTTCCCGTTGCCCCGCATTGACCAGATCACTAATGCAACTGCAAGACAGAATTCATTGTGTTTCCTAGACTCCTATTCCGGATACCATCAGATTAAAATGAAGGAATAGGATCAGGCTGCAACAATGTTCATCACCCCGTACGGCCCTTTCTACTTCAACACTATGCCCTTCGAACTAAAAAACGCAGGGTCCACTTACCAACGTATGGTTCAAACATGCTTGGAAAAACAAATTGGTAAAACAGTCGAAGCGTACGTGGACGACATGGTCATCAAGACAAAACATGTCGAAACACTAGTAGACGATCTTCGCCTTACCTTCAACAACCTCCGGACATACGACATACGGCTCAATCCGGAGAAATGTGTCTTCGGCGTTCCAGCCAGAAAATTACTAGGGTTCATTGTTTCCCATAGAGGAATCGAAGCAAACCTAGCTAAGATACGAGCCTTGTCACAATTGGCTATACCAACCGAGCTAAAGCATGTCCAAAAACTAGCAGGGTGCGTAGCGGCCTTAAGCCGCTTCATCTCTAGATTAAGAGAAAAAGCATTACCACTCTACAAGCTACTAAGACGCAATGATAGCTTTGAATGGAGGGATGCTGCCACAGCCGGATTGTAAGAAATTAAGGCCCTACTCGCAAGCAACCCAATCCTAGCTGCCCCAGGCGTTGGTGAGCCTATGTTGCTGTATATCTCGGCAACCAACCAGGTAGGAAGTGTCGTACTCATCGTCGAACAAGGAGAAGAGGGACATAAATTCCCCACCCAAAAACCAGTTTATTATGTATCGGAGGTCCTTACACCATGCAAATACCGATACCCCCAATACCAAAAGATAGCCTATACGGTCTTCATGGCATCCCGAAAACTACGACACTATTTTGAAGAGTGTTCGATCATAGTGGCAACGGAAGTACCAATTTACGACATTATTAACAATAGGGATGCCACTGGCCGCATAGTGATACGTCTCCAACGTATCTATAATTTTTGATTGCTCCATGCTACTTTATCCACTGTTTTAGGCAATATTGGGCTTTATTATCCACTTTTATATTATTTTTGGGACTAACCTATTAACCGGAGGCCCAGCCCAGATTTGTTGTTTTATGCCTATTTCAGTGTTTCGAGGAAAAGGAATATCAGACAGAGTCAAAACGGAACGAAATCAACTGGAGAAGTTAATTTTGGAAGGAAACCAACATGATGGGCTTGGAGTGCACGCCAGGGGAGTCCCGGGTTGTCCACGAGGATGGAGGGCGCCCCCCTGGGCGCGCCCCCTACCTCATGAGCAGCCCGGAGGTCCACCGACGTACCCCCTGCACCCATATATACCTATGTACCCTAAAACTTCTAGAACAGAAAATAGATCGGGAGTTCCGCCGCCGCAAGCCTCTGTAGCCACCAAAAACCAATCGGGACCCTGTTCCGGCACCCTGCCGGAGGGGGATCCCATCATCGGAGGCCATCTTCATCATCCCAGCGCTATCCATGACGAGGAGGGAGTAGTTCACCCTCGGGGCTGAGGGTATGTACCAGTAGCTATGTGTTTGATCTCTCTCTCTCTCTCGTGTTCCATCTATGGCACGATCTTGATGTATCCCGAGCTTTGCTATTGTAGTTGGATCTTATGATGTTTCTCCCCCTCTACTCTCTTGTGATGAATTGAGTTTCCCCTTTTGAAGTTATTTTATCGGATTGAGTCTTTATGAGAACACTCGATGTATGTCTTGCGTGGGATAACCGTGGTGACAATGGGTTATTCAATTGATCCACTTGATGTATGTTTTGGTGATCAACTTGCGGGTTTCGTGACACTTGGGAACCTATGCATAGGGGTTGGCACACGTTCTTGACTCTCCGGTAGTAGCTTTAGGGAACTCTTTGAAGTACTTTTATGTTGGTTGGATGAATCTGAGATTGTGTGATGCATATCGTATAATCATGCCCACGGATACTTGAGGTGACAATGGAGTATCTAGGTGACATTAGGGTTTTGCTTGATTTGTATCTTAAGGTGTTATTCTAGTACGAACTCTTTTATAGATCGATCCGAAAGAATAGCTTTGTGGTGGTTTCGTACCCGACCATAATCTCTACATTTGTTCTCCGCTATTAGTGGCTTTGGAGTGACTCTTTGTTGCATGTTGAGGGCTTGTCATATGTTCTATCTATGTTATTATTGTTGAGAGAACTTGCACTAGTGAAAGTATGAACCCTAGGACTTGTTTCCTACCATTGCAATACCGTTTACGCTCACTTTTATCGCTCGTTACCTTGCTGTTTTTATTATTTCAGATTATGAAAACCCATATCTACTATCTATTTTGCACTTGTATCACCATCTCTTCGCCGAACTAGTGCACCTATACAATTTACCATTGTATTGGGTGTGTTGGGGACACAAGAGACTCTTTGTTATTTGGTTGCAGGGTTGTTTGAGAGAGACCATCTTCATCCTATGCCTCCTACGGATTGATAAACCTTAGGTCATCCACTTGAGGGAAATTTTCTACTGTCCTACAAACCTGTGCACTTGCAGGCCCAACAACGTCTACGAGAAGAAGGTTGTGTAGTAGACATCACATAGCCAAATGGGCCATCGAATTTCTACCATTCGAAATAGCATACAAGCCATGTCAGGCTATTAAATCTCAGGTGCTGGACGACTTTGTCGCTGAATGGATGGAAGTCAGATTCCCTAAAGAGTATAGTTCATACTCCAACTGGACTATGTACTTTGACTGTTCCAAAATGCTAGCCGGACTGGGGGTTGGCGTCATCTTGACATCCCCCACCAGGGACACAGTTCGCTACATGTTACGAATCAAGTATACAGACTCCAACAATGCAGCTGAATACGAAGCGCTCCTACACGGTCTTCGCATGGCTATCTCCATGGGTATTCAATGCCTCGAGGTGCGCAGCAATTCAAACCTCGCAATATCCCAGGTCAATGGAGAGTTCGACACAAAGAACCCAAAAATGGTGGCATATCGAAATGCCATATTAAAAATATCAGCTCGGTTCGAGGGACTTGAATTCCATCATGTCGCTTGAGACAGTAACTAGGTGATGTCTGCTAGAACTACGTCGGTATTTCCCCAAAGAGGAAGGGATGATGCAGTATAGCGACGGTAGGTATTTTCCTGAGTGATGAGACCAAGTTTATCGAATGAGTAGGAGAATCTCCTCACACCACGTAAACAACACCTGCACACAAACAACAAATACTTGCAACACGACGTGTTAAAGAGGTTGTCAATCCCTTTCGGCTACGGTACCTCAAGATAGGCAAATAATGTGAGACAGAAGTGGTAGATAGGATAAATATATCGCGGAACAAATAAATTGCAGCAAATTATTTTTGTATTTTTGGTTTAATAGATCTGAAAATAAATGCAAAGGAAAATAGATCGCAAAGGCAAATATGATGAAAAGAGACCCGGGGGCCGTAGGTTTCACTAGTGGCTTCTCTCGAGAAAAATAGCAAACGGTGGGAAAACAATTAATGTTGGGCAATTGATAGAACTTCAAATAATCATGACAATATCCAGGAATGATCATTATATAGGCATCACATCTAAGATTAGTAGACCGAATCTTGCCTACATCTACTACTATTACTCCACACATCGACCGCTATCCAGCATGCATCTAGTGTGTTAAGTTCATGGAGAAATGGAGTAATGCAATAAGAACGATGACATGATGTAGACAAGATCTATTTATGTAGAAATAGACCCCATCTTGTTACCCTTAATAGCAATGATACATATGTGTCGATTCCGTTTCTGTCACTGGGATCAAGCACCGTAAGATCAAACCCGTCACAAAGCACCTCTTCCCATTGCAAGATAAATAGATCAAGTTGGCCAAACAAAACCCAAATATCGGAGAAGAAATACGAGGCTATAATCAATCACGCATATCAGAGATCAAAGAAGACTCAAATAACTTTCATGGATAAAAACATAGATCTGATCATAAACTCAAAGTTCATCAGATCCCAACAACACACATCAAAAAGACTTACATCATATGGATCTCCAAGAGACCATTGAATTGATAATCAAGAGAGAGAGAGAGAGAGAGGAAGCCATCTAGCTACTAACTACGGACCCATAGGTCTACAAAGAACTACTCACGCATCATCGGAGAGGCGCCAATGGAAGTGGTGAACCCCTCCGTGATGGTGTCTAGATTGGATCTGGTGGTTCTGGACTCTGCGGCAGTTGTAATTGATTTTCGCTGACTCCCCTAGGGTTTCTGGAATATTGGGGTATTTATACAGCCAAGAAGCGGTTCAGGGGGCACCCGAGGTGGGCACAACCCACCTGGGCGCGCCTGGGGGGCCCAGGCGCGCCCCGGTGGGTTGTGCTCCCCTCGGAGCACCCCCAAGGTGCTTTCCTGGCCCACTGGATGTCTTCTGGCCCAAAAAATTCCTCAAGAAGTTTCGCTGCGTTTGGACTCCGTTTGATATTGATTTCCTGCGATGTAAAAAACATGCGGAAAACAGCAACAACACTGGGCACTATGTCAATAGGTTAGTACCAAAAAAATGATATAAAATGACTATAAAATGATTGTAAAACATCCAAGAATGATAATATAACAGCATGGAACAATAAAAAATTATAGATACATTGGAGACGTATCAGCATCCCCAAGCTTAATTTCTGCTCATCCTCGAGTAGGTAAATGATAAAAACAGAATTTTTGATGTGGAATGCTGCCTAACATGTTCATCACATTTCTTTTCTTTATAGCATGGACATATGGACTTTTATATGATTCAAAGCAATAGTTTAGTTTTGACATGAAGACTTTAATATTCAAGCATATCAACAAGCAACCATGTCTTTCAAAGTATCAACACTAAAGCAAGTTATCCCTAGCCCATTATGCTCAATCATTGATCCATTCATGAAACACACTCGAATATTAGCTACACCCAGTGCTCAAATACGATCATAGTGCCCTTTAGTTGGTGCTTTATAAGAGAAGATGGAGACTCAAATTCAAAATAAAAATTAGATAAGTAAAAGAAAGGCCCTTCGCGGAGGGAAGTAGGGATTTGTAGAGGTGCCAGAGCTCAAAGCTTAAATTGAGAGATAAAAATATTTTTGAGAGGCATACTTTTCCCACCAACGAAAACGACTGAAAGCTCCCAACACTTTCCATGCTAGATACATCATAGGCGGTTCCCAAACAAAAAATAAAGTTTATTCCTTTTCCAACATTACTTTCACTTTCCATGGCTAGCCGAATCCACGGTTGCCCTCCATACCAACACTTTCCAAGGAATTTATTATTTGATAACACAAAGTAAATTCATTTTTCATTTCGGGACTAGGCATGCCTAATACCTTTTCCGTACTCTCGTGCAATGACAAGTGAATAAACACTCATCGTGAGAATAACACATCTAGCATGGAAAATATTGGCCACCCCTCACCGCCTCACGAGCGGCAGAGCACACAAAAGAGAAGTTTATTCTGAAAATTAGAGATGGCAGATGCAAATTTGATTAGAACGGCAAGGAAATACCGCATATAGGTAGGTATAGTGGACTCATATGGCAAAACTGGTTTAAAGGGTTTTGGAGGCACAAGTAGTAATCATACTTAGTGCAAAATGAAGGCTAGCAAAAAGATTGAGAAGCGACCAACCAAAATGCAAAAAATCTTTTACCCAAGCATTAAGCATAAGTAATACCGAATAATGCACCACAAGTAGGATATAATTTCATTGCATAACTATTGACTTTCGTGCTTGCATAGGGAATCACAACCTTAACATCAATATTTTTACTAAAGCACAATTACTCATCAACATGACTCACATATCATATCGTCATATCTCAAAACCATTACTAGAAGTCAATTTTATTTTGTCCAGTGATCTTCATGAAAGTTTTTGTTATATCCTCCATGGATATCAATCACTTTGGGACAATTATTATATGTTGCTTTTGATAAGCTCAAACAAATATAATTGAAGAACACGAGCATAATTTTTCTTCCTGTCAAAATAATCTAAGTGAAGCAAGAGAGAATTTCATAAAAATTTACTAACTCCCAAATAAATCTAAGTGAATCATGAGAGCATTTCTTCAAAAAGAACAAAGCACACTGTGCTCAAAAATATGTAAGTGAAGTACTAGAGCAAATCCATGGCTCTAAAATTTAAGTGAAGCATAGGAGCAATCATTGCATAATTTTTGGCTCTCTCAAAAAGGTGTGTTCAGCAAGGATTCAACACTAAAAACACAAAGCAAAACAAGCAAAGACTCATATCATACAAGACGATCCAAGCAAAACTCATAATATGTGACGAATAAAAATACAGTTTCAAGTAAAATACCGAGGGTTGTTAGAAGAAAGCGGGGATGCCACTTGGGGGCATCCCCAAGCTTAGTTGCTTGATACTTCTTTGAATATTATCTTGGGGTGCCTCAGGCATCCCCAAGCTTAGCCTTTTGCTAATCCTTATTCCTTCATCCATTGTAAAATCACCCAAAACTTGAAAACTTCAATCACACAAAACTCAACAAAACCTTCGTGAGATCCGTTAGTATAAGAAAGAAAACCACTATTATAAGTATTGTCGTAAATCTATTCTTATTTTGTTTTTGCATTATATCTACTGTATTCCAACTTTTCTATGGCAAAAACTCATCAAAGAAAACCATAGAATCATCAAAACAAGCACACAACGCAAAGAAAACAGAATCTGTCAAAAACAGAACAGTCTGTAGCAATCTGAATATTTCAAATATTTCTGTAACTCCAAAAATTCTGAAAAAATGGATTGACGTTAGCAATTTGTCTATATCTTCTTCAAAAAGAATCAACTTAAAAGCACTCTTCTGTTAAAAATGACAAATAATCTCGTGAGTACAAAGTTTTTGTTTTTCAGCGAGATCAAATCAACTTTTATCCAAATCATCCCAAAGGCCTTGCTTGGCACAAAAACTAATTGAAACACAAAAAACACAATCATAACAGTAGCATAATTGTGCTAACACACAAGAATAGAAAGCAAAAAGCAAAAATAAATTTTATTAATTGGGTTGCCTCCCAACAAGCGCTATCGTTTTACGCCCCTAGCTAGGCATAATGTGTAGGATCTAAGTTTTGTCATCCATTATCTTTGCCACTTTAGCAAGGGTCTTTTCAAATCCAGGAGGCTCTTTGTGCTTACCTAAATTTTCCAGAAAAGTAACCATCTTGAGATCTATATCCAACCATTTTTTCCAAAGGGAAATCAAAGTGTTCATACGATTGATACTACCATTGAGATGTTTGAGAGGTTCATTATGTTTTTGCAATTCAACCATATGTTTATGCAAATCACCGAGTTTGTCCAAAATTTCGACTAAGAAAACCCTTTCTTTTGTGGTGGAACCCCCAAAATTCCTTCTAAAATTTCATAGGCAGCATTGACATCAAGCTCGATAAAATTCCCTTTTGCGGCAAAATCTAATAGTTGTCTATGATGCAAAGCCAGTCCTACGTAAAAATTTCTAGGCAAAATTTTCACATCTCCCATTAGACTGCAAACATGGTAAGACTCCATAAGCCTATACCAAGAATCTTTCAAATTTTCTCCTTGTCTTTGTTTGAAGTATAGAACTTCAAAGTCTGGTAACAAAGGAGGAGCATTCAAACTAGCCATAGTGAAACAAGAACATGAATAGATCCGATGAGAAAACGGCAAACGAAAAAGAGGGCGAATAAAACGGCAAATTGTTTTGAAGTGGGGGAGAGGAAAACAAGAGGCAAATGGTAAACCATGTAAATTGCGAGGAGATGAGATTTGTGATTAGGAACCTGGTTGATGTTGAAGATCCTCCCCGGCAATGACGCCAGAAATTCCTTTCGATGTCTGCTAGAACTACGTCAGTATTTCCCCAAAGAGGAAGGGATGATGCAGTATAGCGACGGTAGGTATTTCCCTCAATGATGAGACCAAGGTTATCGAACCAGTAGGAGAACCTCCTCACACCACGTAAACAACACATGCACACAAATAACAAATACTCCCAACACGACGTGTTAAAGGGGTTGTCAATCCCTTTCGGGTACGGCGCCTCAAGATAGGCAAATAATGTGAGATAAAAGTGGTAGATAGGATAAATAGATTGCAGAACAAATAAATTGCAGCATGGTATTTTTGTATTTTTGGTTTAATAGATCTGAAAATAAGTGCAAAGGAATATAGATCGCAAAGGCAAATATGATGAAAAGAGACCTGGGGGCCGTAGGTTTCACTAGTGGCTTCTCTCGAGAAAAATAGCAAACAGTGGGAAAACAATTACTGTTGGGCAATTGATAGAACTTCAAATAATCATGACGATATCCAGGCAATGATCTTTATATAGGCATCACATCCAGGATTAGTAGACCGACTCCTGCCTGCATCTACTACTATTACTCCACACATCGACCGCTATCCAGCATGCATCTAGTGTGTTAAGTTCATGGAGAAACGGACTAATGCAATAAGAACGATGACATGATGTAGATAAGATCTATTTATGTAGAAATAGACCCCATCTTGTTACCCTTAATAGCAAAGATACATACGTGTCATTTCCCTTTCTGTCACTAGGATCAAGCACCGTAAGATCGAACCCATCACAAAGCACCTCTTCCCATTGCAAGATAAATAGATCAAGTTGGCCAAACAAAACCCAAATATCGGAGAAGAAATACGAGGCTATAATCAATCACACATATAAGAGATCAAAGAAGACTCAAATAACTTTCATGGATAAAAACATAGATCTGATCATAAACTCAAAGTTCATCGGATCCCAACAAACACACCGCAAAAAGACTTACATCATATGGATCTCCAAGAGACCATTGTATTGCTAATCAAGAGAGAGAGAGAGAGATAGGAAGCCATCTAGCTACTAACTACGGACCCACAGGTCTACAAAGAACTACTCACACATCATCGGAGAGGCACCAATGGAAGTGGTGAACCCCTCCGTGATGGTGTATATATTAGATCTAGAGGTTCTAGGCTCTGCGGCGGCTGGAATTGATTTTCGTCCTGGAATATTGAGGTATTTATATAGCAAAGAGGCGGTTCAGGGGGCACCCGAGGTGGGCACAACCCACCTAGGCGCGCCTGGGCCACCAGGCGCAACCTGGTGGGTTGCGCTCCCCTCAGAGCACCCCCAGGTGCTTTCTTGGCCCACTGGATGTCTTCTAGCCCAAAAAAATCCTCAAGAAGTTTCGCTGCATTTGGACTCTGTTTGATATTGATTTCCCGCGATGTAAAAACATGCAGAAAACCACAACTGGCACTATGTCAATAGGTTAATACCAAAAAATGATATAAAATGACTATAAAATGATGGTAAAACATCCAAGAATGATAATATAACAGCATGGAACAATCAAAAAATATAGATATGTTGGAGACGTATCACCAAGAAACCGACATCCTCGCTCGCATGGGTGCTAAGCGCGACCCTATCCCACCTAACACCTTTGTGGAAAGGCTTTTCAAGCCATCCGTAGTATGGCAGGGTGAGAGCGGAGAATCTAGTACGGACCTGGTCACACCCCCAGTAGCCGAACACAAGGCAGATACCATCGGGGGATCGGATATAGAAATAACACCCTCTACTCATGAGATCATGGCTGTTATCGCTCCATGGACCGAACCCTTCCTGGCCTACCTTAATAGGCAGGAGCTTCCCAACGATCAGAATGAAGCCCGTTGCATAGTTTGGTGCTCTAAAGCCTTCAAAGTGCATGAGGGTGAACTGTACAAAAAGAGCACTACTGGAGTCCTCCAAAGGTGCATCTCGGAAGAAGAGGGACGACAACTCTTGCCAGAAATACATGCTGGTCTGGGCGGTCATCATGCCGCAGCTCAGGCCCTTGTAAGCAAATCTTTCAGGACAGGTTTCTCCTGGCCAACGGCCCGAGCAAATGCACATGCCCTTGTCCAACGTTGTGTGGGCTGTCAGCTTTTTGCCAACCAAATTCATATGCCTCCTACTACCTTAAGAACAATCCCCATTACCTGGCCCTTCGTGGTCTGGGGGCTTGATATGGTCGGTCCCCTTAAAGGGGGAAGCCATAAAAAGAAATATTTACTGGTGACGGTTGATAAATTCACTAAATGGATTGAGGCCAAACCAGTAAAAACAGTTGAAGAAGGGCCAGTGATTGACTTTATATCCGGCATGGTGCATCATTACGGTGTCCCGCACAGTATCATCACTGATAATGGCTCCAATTTTACAGCTGATGAGGTGAAAACCTGGTGCGCTAAGTTGGGCATTAAACTCGACTATGCATCTGTATACCACCCTCAAACAAACGGCCAAGTTGAATGGGGCAATGGTCTGATCATGAGCGGCATTAAGCCCAGACTGGTGCGCTCCTTACAAGAATCTGATAAGCACTGGGTTGAGGAACTCAATTCCGTACTCTGGGGGCTGCGGACCACGCCCAATCGAATGACTGGATACACACCTTTCTTTACGGTGTATGGCGCAGAGGCTGTATTGCCCTACGATATTATTCATGAGTCATCTCGAGTGCGCATGTATGAAGAGCGAGAAGCCGAACTAGATTGTCAGGATGACCTAGACGGACTCGAAGAGGAGTGCGACATTGCAAAGGCTCGTTCCGCATTCTATCAACAACAGGCCAGGTGATACCCAAGCAGAGAAGTGTGGGCTAATACATACAATGTCGGAGAACTTGTTTTACGCCTACCGGAAAAGAAAAAGGACAAGCTCAAACCAAAATGGGAGGGGGCCTTCATCATAGATGAACTCCTTACAGGAGGATCCTATCGCCTTCACAATGCAGCGGATAATCGCCTTGAGCCAAACCCATGGAACGCCACGCGGTTCCGAAGATTTTACGCATAGTTCAGCCTCTTTATATTTTACTTTGACTAGGACTTTTCCTCCTCCTCTCCATTTTTGTTTTAACTTTTTATATCCTAGGGAGTGTTCAGATCTACCGCACTATTAGGGGTACACATCTTTAAATGTATACATCCCACTATACTTGGGGGCTTCTCTAACGAAGCTTATTATTAAAAGCTTACAACTTACATTGTCCATGTCGATTGTTTTATACATCTGTTGCCATTAGATGCACGTCTATGACTTAAGTTTTTGCCAACCTGGGTTGTTCCCAATTGTTCGGCTAGGGTGTAAAGGGAGTACCTCTGCGATTGTTACAACCGGGTTATCCGGACCTATACCTTAGATGGGTGAAGCCGAGAGCTACCGTTCTTAAGGGAATAATTGGTCGGTAAACGATGATGGACTATTTTGTGTTTGCAACAAATACGGAATAGGCTGTCGTAATTCGAATACAAGCCTAGGCATGCATACTTAAGCATGTCAACCCAAGGAAAGGAACCCCTAACAGAACTATTTTCCTTGGAAGATGTTTCTTATGTTAAGCAGTAATATAACATAACTCCCCGAACACATTTTGTTTGTTTGAGCAATACGACCGGATTGCCTGGTTTCCGGAAATACTAAATGTTTCTTATTCAACATAGTATTCGGAAACACTCCAACTTCTTGGTTAGGAGGTTAAAGCCGAAAGCCTGCGATGACAAATTTTTTACAAGTTCGGCCGGGGATAAAAGTTTGATGATAAAGTAAATTGTTACATAATCAAATGCCTACTCTTTTCCTACATCATCTATAAGACTATCTTGCTTGCAGTCTTCTTGCGAATATTTCACCGCAATAATCACTTGGTCATATAGCAAGCTTACAGGAATTTCTTTTCCATCCGGTCCCTGAGGTCCAACTCAGGCCATATGATTCGGATTGAGTCCGGTGTAGCACATCTTCTCCATTGCCCATGCCTCTCGCGCACCTTCCCGGCATACAGATGTCTTCCATAACTCGAAGCGACGCCGAGCACCCATGAACAGATCAGCCAACCCCTCCATACTTTTGGGAGGGGCATCGGATGGCCATAGGGCTTTGACCATACTATTCATGGCTTTTCGGGCCCGCTCGTGCACTTTCAACAGTTCTTTTAGAACGTCGCCTTGGAACCCAGACACTTCTTCTTCGCGACGGTTGGTTAACAAACCTTCAAGAACCGCATTATAACATTCCATATTATAGGATTATGCAAGTCCTCCGGATGGTTCAAGCATCATACCGATTATGCCGCCCTTCAACTTTTGGTTCTCCTTCTGCGCATCCGTGAGTTGAGCCTTTAAGTTCTTTATCTCTTCGGCTTGCTTATTCACTTTATCCTCCAGTTTTTTCTTTTCGCCCCTGGTCATGGGGCACTAGTTGAGCAACTTCTTCAAAGGAGCGTTGGAGAATTCATGAAGACCGCGCTGAACTAGGTTGTGACGCCCCCGATTCAATCATACACTAATCATGCACGCAAATGTGTACGATCAAGATCAGGGACTCATGGGAAGATATCACAACACAACTCTAAAAGTAAAATAAGACATACAAGCATCATATTAGAAGCCAGGGGCCTCGAGGGCTCGAATACAAGTGCTTGAACATAAACGAGTCAACGGAAGCAACAATATCTGAGTATGATATGTCTCCAACGTATCTACTTTTTCAAACACTTTTGCCCATGTTTTGGACTCTAACTTGCATGATTTGAATGAAACTAACCCGGACTGACGCTGTTTTCAGCAGAACTGCCATGATGTTGTTTTATGTGTAGAAAAGAAAAGTTCTCGGAATGTCCTGGAAATCCACAGAGGCACTTTTTGGAATTAATAAGAATTTTTGGTGAAAGAATTAATGCCAGGGGGCCCACAGCCTGTCCACGAGACAGGGGGGCGCCCCCTCCCCAAGGGCGCGGCCTCCTATCTCGTGGGCCCCCTGGACCTCCACCGACATCAACTACAACTCCATATATTCACGTTCGGGGAGAAAAAAAATCAGGGAGAAAGTTTCATTGCGTTTTACGACACGGAGCCACCGCCAAGCCCTAATCTCTCTCGGGAGGGCTGATCTAGAGTCCGTACGGGGCTCCGGAGAGGGGGATTCATCGCTGTCGTCATCATCAACCATCCTCCATCACCAATTTCATGATGCTCACCGCCGTGCGTGAGTAATTCCATCGTAGGCTTGCTGGACGGTGATGGGTTGGATGCTATTTACCATGTAATCAAGTTAGTTTTGTTAGGGTTTGATCCCTAGTATCCACTATGTTCTAAGATTGATGTTGCTATGACTTTGCTATGCTTAATGCTTGTCACTAGGGCCCGAGTGCCATGATTTCAGATCTGAACCTATTATGTTTTCATGAATATATGTGTGTTCTTGATCCTATCTTGCAAGTCTATAGTCACCTATTATGTGTTATGATCCGACAACCCCGAAGTGACAATAATCGGATACTTCTCGGTGATGACCGTAGTTTGAGGAGTTCATGTATTCACTATGTGCTAATGCTTTGTTCCGGTTCTCTATTAAAAGGAGGCCTTAATATCCCTTAGTTTACGTAAGGACCCCGCTTCCACGGGAGGGTAGGACAAAAGATGTCATGCAAGTTCTTTTCCATAAGCACGTATGACTATTTACGAAATACATGCCTACATTACATTGATGAATTGGAGCTAGTTCTATATCACCGTAAGTTATAACTATTGCATGAGGAATCGCATCCGGCATAATTATCCATCACTGATCCATTGCCTACGAGCTTTTCATATATTGTTCTTCGCTTATTTACTTTTCTGTTACTACTGTTACAACTACTACAAAAACCCAAAAACATTTATCTTTACTTTTGCAACCGTTACTATTATTATCATACCACTTTTGCAACTAAACACTTTGCTGTAGATACTAAGTTATCCAGGTGTGGTTGAATTGACAACTCAACCGCTAATACTCAAGAATATTCTTTGGCTCCCCTTGTGTCGAATCAATAAATTTGGGTTGAATACTTTATCCTCGGAAGTTGTTGCGATCCCCTAAACTTGTGGGTTATCAAGACTAATTTCTGGCGTCGTTGCCGGGGAGCATAGCTCTATTCTCTGAGTCACTTGGGATGTATATCTGTTGATCACTATGAAGAACTTGAAAGACGCTAAAACCAAGATTTTGCCCTCAACTACGAATGGAGGTAAGGAACTGCCATCTAGCTCTGCACTAGATTCTCCTTCCGTTATTAGTAGGCTTGCGACACCTAAACCTACTACTGCTATGAATTCTGATATCTCGCATGTTATTGATGATGCCACTTCTGCTATGCATGATGAAATTACTTCTGTGCCTGATACTACTTTGCCATTAGGTGAATTTCTTGATGAACAACTTGCTAGAGTTAGGGGGAATGAAAATATTGAAGATAGTGATGATGAAGGTTCCCCCAATGATTATGTATTACCTGTTGTTCCTAAGGGTTATGTTATGAATGAAGCAACTGCTATGGAAATTCTTGCATGCAATGATAGAAATGATCTTAAGAAATTATTAGCTAAATGGAAGCAGTAGTCTCTTAATGCTAGAATGAAACCCGATCCTGATTTTGCTACTTCACCTATCTGTGTTACTGATAAGGATTATGAATTCTCTATAGATCCTGATATTATTACTTTAGTTGAATATGATCCTTTTTATGGCCTTGAATCTGAAACTGTTGTGGCACATCTTACCAAGTTGAATGATATAGCCACCCTGTTTACTCATGATGAGAAGTCTCGCTATTTATATATCCTTAAGGTATTTCCATTCTCATTAAAGGGTGATGCTAAGACTTGGTATAATTCTCTTGCTCCTGGTTGTGTGCATAGTCCCCATGATATGATTTATTACTTCTTTGCTAAATATTTCCCTGCTCATAAGAAACAAGCTGCCTTGGGCAAATATATAATTTTGTGCAAATTAAAGAAGAGAGTCTCCCACAAGCTTGGGGGAGGCTACTTAATGCTTTGCCTGATCATCCTCTTAAGAAAAATGAAATACTTGATATCTTTTATAATGGACTAACCGATGCTTCCAAGGACTACTTGGATAGTTGTGCTTGTTGTGTTTTCAGGGAAAGAACAGTCGACGAAGCTGAAATACTATGGAATAATATGTTGACTAATGAAAATAATTGGACTCTCCCCGAGCCAGTTCCTGAAGTAATTCCTGAACCAATTGAGCCAACTCCTGAGCCTATTCCTAAACCCACTCCGAAGAAGAGAGGTGTTTTATTTCTCAGTCCTGAAGATATGCAAGAGGCAAAGAAATCAATGAAAGAAAAAGGTATTAAAGCTGAAGATGTTAAGAATTTACCACCTATTGAAGAAATACATGGTCTTAATATACCGCCTGAAGAACCATATTGTCTTGATAACCCGACACAGGTAGTAAAGGTAAATTCTCTCTATAGATATGATAAAGTTGAAATACCCTCTACTAAATTTCATAGCCCATGCTTAGATGAATTTGATGACTTTATGGCTAGACAAGAAAGTTTTAATGCTTATGTTGGTACAGAGTTAAAGAATAATGCTTTCGAGATAGGACGCGAGGCGATAATCTAGCTAGAGTTAAAGATGAACTTCGCCGTGTTAGAAAATATGCTTCTATGGTTGCTACTCAAGCTGAGAAAGTACTTAAAGCTCAAAATGATTTGCTTGATGAGTTAAATAATAAAAATGACTTTGTTGTTAGAGTGGCTACTAGGACTGGTAGAATGACTCAGGAACCTTTGTATCCTGAAGGCCACCCTAAGAGAATCGAGCAAGATTCTCAGAGAAACAATTTAGAGGCACCTAGTTCTTCTTAAAATAAGAAAAAGAAAGACGATAGGACTTTGCATGCTTCTAGTGAACCTACGGTAGACATACCTGAGAATCCCAATGATATTTCTATCTCTGATGCTGAAACACAATCAGGTGATGAACATGAACCTAGTGATAGTGTTAATGATAATGTTCATGTTGATGCTCAACCTAGCAAAGACAATGATGTAGAGATTGAACCTGCTATTGATCTTGATAAACCAAAATCAAAGAATCAATGTTATGATAAGAAAGATTTTGTTGCTAGGAAGCACGGTAAAGAAAGAGAGCCATGGGTTCAGAAACCCATGCCCTTTCCTCCTAAACCATCCAAGTCAAAGGATGATGAGGATTTTGAGCGCTTTGCTGAAATGATTAGACCTATTTTCTTACGTATGCGCTTAACTGATATGTTGAAAGTAAATCCTTATGCTAAGTATATGAAGGATATCATTACAAATAAAAGAAAGATACCGGAAGCTGAAATTTCCACCATGCTTGCTAATTACACTTTTAAGGGTGGAATACCAAAGAAACTTGGAGATCCGGGTGTGCCAACTATACCATGCTCCATTAAAAGAAATTATGTTAGAACCGCTTTATGTGATCTTGGAGCCGGTGTTAGTGTTATGCCTCTCTCTTTATATCGTAGACTTGAATTAAATAAGTTGACACCTACTGAAATATCTTTGCAAATGGCTGATAAATCAACTGCTATACCTGTCGGCATTTGTGAGGATGTGCCTGTTGTGGTTGCAAATGTCACTATCTTAACGGACTTTGTTATTCTTGATATTCCCGAGGACGATAGTATGTCTATTATCCTTGGTAGACCTTTTCCTAATACTGCAGGGGTTGTTATTGATTGCAACAAAGGCAATGCCACTTTTCATGTTAATGGTAATGAGCATACGGTACACTTTCCGAGGAAACAATCTCAAGTTCATAGCATCAATTCTATCGAAAAAGTTCCAACTATCATCTTTGGAGGTTTTGAGTTTCCTCTCCCTATTGTCAAGAAAAAGTGTGATATTCTTATTGTTGGGGATTTTCATATCCCCGTTGTGGTAACTTAGTGTTATTCGAAATTTCTCCGGTTCCGTGTTATTCGGAATGAGTTTGTTAACAAGACTTGATCATCCTTGTTAGCGGGTTCATTATGATGCTCACGAGATGGATGAAACTAGAAGGCACAACCTTCTGTATCCTCTTTTTAATTTCTGTTATTTAGAACAAATAAAGCAAAAATAGTATTATATGTCTGTTTTCTGAATTATCCGTGCATTAAAAAAATAGTCCGAAAATAAAAGTGCTCCAAATGCCCTGCAAATTTAGTATGATTTTTTCTGGAATATTTGAGGATTTTAGGCACTGAAAACACTGCAGGAGGGGCAAGCACTAGGCCACGAGAGAGGAGGGCGCCCCCTGTAGGGCGCGCCCCCTATCTTGTGGGCCCCTCGTGACCCCCCTCCACTTATGCCAGCACCCACCCACTTCATCTTCTACCCAAAAAATCCCCATCCAGCTCAAGAACGAGTTCTAGCTCATTTTGCTGCGATTTTCGATCTCTTAGCTCAAAGCTCCATTCACAAAACTGCTTTGGGAGATTGTTGCTTGGTATGTGACTCCTCCATTGGTCCAATTAGTTTTTGTTCTAGTGCTTTATTCATTGCAAATTTTTACTGCGTAGGTGACCATGTTCTTGAGCTTGCATGTTAAATTTTTGAGGTCCCAAGCAATTCCAATGCATGATATAGGCTCTAGGCACTTGTAGGAGTAGTTGCTATCAATCTTGTTTAGTTTTATTAACTTTTATTTTGAAGTTACTAAAATTTCAGAAATTTTTAGAAAAGAAATATGCTTAGAAGAATGTACCAAGGTGGTTCCTCGGCAAAGAAAGTGCCAAGGACTGCTATACGTGAGCAAGATGTTAAACTGCTGAGGGACGCGAATGTACGGGCTTGTGAGTGGCCATCCGATGATTTTATGGTCGAAACAGGCTTCAAGGAGGAATTTGACGCGTATGTGCGTAATGCTGAGCTGGAGGACTTCTTACAAGATAAGTGTCCTCAATATTATCAATTAACTGATTCCTTTGTGCGGAGGTTCGAATATATTTCTGCGCGTAATTCTCCTAGCGTCATGTTTGATATTTATGATACATCTTATACCATGGATTTAGAGGATTTCACGACTGCTTGCAAACTCCCGCATTGGGGTAATATTAATGATCCTCCCAAATCTGAATTTAGAGATTTTCTTGCTAGTATTACTGTAGGAGAATCTAGGGACATAACACAAGATACCATAGGGAGCATTCATTTTCCTGCTATACATTATTTTGCTCTCTTTATTGGTAGATGCATTAACGGCAAGGACGAGGCATGTCACATGTGTGTCCCTGATCTCTGTGTCCTCAAGAGTGTTGTGTCAGGTTATTAAAGTTATAACTTGGGGGCAATAGTTGCACGTAGGTTGCAGAATAATAGTAGAAGGGGTAATTTCTTTGCAGGAATTTATGCAACCCGTGTGACTAATTTTCTTAATATAGCTCCACGAGAGGGGGATATGATTGTACCTCCTGTTTATTTGGATAAAGAAGCTATGTTTGATCATCATTTTCTTGAGAGGAATGAACAATTCCTCCATTATCGACTAATCTATGACAGGCGCAATGTCGTCCCTGTTATTCTTCCTGGTCCCTACCTTTTTGATTATCAGGCAAAAGGAAGATATGTTGTCACCAGGGAGAAGCAACTGGATATGAGAGGGGAATTGAAGCAGCTCGCCAACACGCTGCTGCTCAGGAGGCTGTTGCCTCTGCATCTCAGTACAACCCCAGTTTCACTTATGGATATCAGCCAGGCGGTCCTTGGTACTAGACCAACTTAGGCCAAAAGCCTAAGCTTGGGGGAGTACGTATATCTCACCGAATTTACATTCATGTTCACACACTAGTCGTCGGTTCTCATACTCTTTCATTGTATTATCCATGCTAGTTTAAATTTCTTTTTCTAGTTTTCTTCTTGTGTGTTTGATAAACCTTAAGAAAAACCAAAAAAATTAGTTAGTTTAAATTCTATGCTCGTAGTAGAAATTAAAACGAAAACCCAAAAAGATTTCTAGTTCTTCTTTTTAGTTGTTGGGAGCTTTCCCGTGTAAATAGTTTTATTTTCTTTTCTTTCCTTTGGGGGTCGAGAAGACTTTATTGAAAATGCTTAGTGGTTCTCATATGCATGATTGTCTATTTAACTTAGAGCCCATATTACTTGTCTTCTCTCTTGAGTTGAATGCTTGCAGATTCCATCTTAGTCCAATGCACGTGCACTCCTATTATTATACACATCGTTCGGTCGTGCAAGTGAAAGGCAATAATGACGATATATGATGGACTTATTGGGATGAGAAAAGCTGGTATGAACTCGACCTCTCTTGTTTTTGTAAATATGATGATTCATCGTTCCTGAGTCAGCTATTATGAAGTAAACATATTTGCAATGACATTTAGAGATTATAGTTGCTTGTGCCATGCTTGATTAGCTATGAGTTATAATGGTTTACCTTGTGTGCCAACATGCTATTAGAATGATTATGATGTGGTATGATGGGATGGTATCATCCTTTGAATGTATTAAGTGACTCGACTTGGCACATGTTCACGCATGTAGTTGAATCAAATCAACATAGCCTTCACGATATTTATGTTCATGGTGGATTATATCCTACTCATGCTTGTACTCGGTGTGAATTAATTTTAATGCATGCTTACGACTGTTGTCGCTCTCTCAGTTGGTCGCTTCCCAGTCTTCTGCGAGCCTTCACCTGTACTAAGCGGGAATACTGCTTGTGCATCCAAACTCCTTAAACCCCAAAGTTGTTCCATATGAGTCCACTATACCTACCTATATGCGGTATTTACATGCCGTTCCAAGTAAATTTGTATGTGCCAAACTCCAAACCTTCAAATGAAATTCTATTTTGTATGCTCGAGCAGCTCATGTTACAACTAGGGCTGCCTATATCTTCCATGCTAGGTTGGTTATTCTCACGAGGAGTGGACTCCGCTCCTCATTCACGAGAAAGGGCCGGTAACCGGGATGCCCAGTCCCATGATCCAAAAAGATCAAAGCAAATCAAAATAATTAAACAAAACTCCCCCAGGGCTATTGTATATTGGAGGCACTCGTTGTTTCGAGCAAGCCATGGATTGATGCTTGTTGGTGGTTAGGGGAGTATAAACCTTTGCCATTCTGTTTGGGAACTGCCTATAATGCATTTAGTATGGAAGATACAACCATCTCATAGTTGTTGCGTTGACAGTGAAAGTATGCCGCTCAAAATGTTATTCAATCTCTATTTTAAAATCGAGCTCTGGCACCTCTACAAATCCCTGCTTCCCTCTACGAAGGGCCTATCTATTTACTTTTATGTTGAGTCATCATCCTTCTTATTAAAAAGCACCCGCTGGAGAGCACACTGTCATTTGCATTCATTATTATTGCTTTATATTGGGTGTCATTTGACTGGGTCTCTTTTACCATGAATTACAATGTTTAGTTAGTCCTTGATCTTTAAAGGTGCTCTGCATTTATGTTTTGCGGTCTCAGAAAGGGCTAGCGAGATACCATTTTGTTATATCATGTTATGATTATTTTGAGAAAGTGTTGTCATCCGAGTTTTATTATTATGGCTCGCTAGCTGATTATGTTATTGATATGAGTAATTGTGAGAGCTAAGTGTTATTGTGAGTATGGTTAGTTCATAATATTTGCTGAAACTTGAATGCTGACTTTTCATGTTACAACAACAAGAGCAAACAGAGTTTGTAAAAGTTTTTCTTTATCACTTTCAGTCTATCAACTGAATTGCTTGAGGACAAGCAAAGGTTTAAGCTTGGGGAGTTGATACGTCTCCAACGTATCTACTTTCCCAAACACTTTTGCCCTTGTTTTGGACTCTAACTTGCATGATTTGAATGAAACTAACCCGGATTGATGTTGTTTTCAGCAGAACTGCCATGATGTTGTTTTATGTGTAGAAAAGAAAAGTTTTCGGAATGTCCTGGAAATCCACGAAGGCACTTTTTGGAATTAATAAGAATTTTTGGCAAAAGAATTAATGCCAGGGGGCCCACAACCTGTCCACGAAACAGGGGGGCGCGCCCCCCTAGGGCGCGGCCTCTTATCTCGTGGGCCCCCTGGACCTCCACCGACGTCAACTCCAACTCCATATATTCACGTTCGGGGAGAGAAAAATTAGGGAGAAAGTTTCATCGCGTTTTACGACACGGAGCTGCCGCCAAGCCCTAATCTCTCTCGGGAGGGCTGATCTGGAGTCCATTCAGGGCTCCGGAGAGGGGGATTCGTCGCCGTCGTCATCATCAACCATCCTCCATCACCAATTTCATGATGCTCACCGCCGTGCGTGAGTAATTCCATCGTAGGCTTGCTGGACGGTGATGGGTTGGATGAGATTTACCATGCAATCAAGTTAGTTTTGTTAGGGTTTGATCCCTAGTATCCACTATGTTCTGAGATTGATGTTGCTATGACTTTGCTATGCTTAATGCTTGTCACTAGGGCCCGATTGCCATGATTTCAGATCTGAACCTATTATGTTTTCATGAATATATGTGTGTTCTTGATCCTATCTTGCAAGTCTATAGTCACCTATTATGTGTTATGATCCGACAACCCCGAAGTGACAATAATCGGGATAGTTCTCGGTGATGACCGTAGTTTGAGGAGTTCATGTATTCACTATGTGCTAATGCTTTGTTCCGGTTCTCTATTAAAAGGAGGCCTTAATATCCCTTAATTTCCATAAGGACCCCGCTTCCACGGGAGGGTAGGACAAAAGATGTCATGCAAGTTCTTTTCCATAAGCACGTATGACTATTTACGGAATACATGCCTACATTACATTGATGAATTGGAGCTAGTTCTATATCACCCTAAGTTATAACTATTGCATGAGGAATCGCATCCGGCATAATTATCCATCACTGATCCATTGCCTACGAGCTTTTCATATATTGTTCTTCGCTTATTTACTTTTCCGTTGCTACTGTTACAACTACTACAAAAACCCAAAAACATTTATCTGTACTTTTGCTATCGTTACTATTATTATCATACCACTTTTGCTATTAAATACTTTGCTGCAGATACTAAGTT
The DNA here is from genome assembly GCF_018294505.1 of Triticum aestivum. Classification (NCBI taxonomy): domain Eukaryota; kingdom Viridiplantae; phylum Streptophyta; class Magnoliopsida; order Poales; family Poaceae; genus Triticum; species Triticum aestivum. Next base: position 394,025,626 of record NC_057798.1, on the reverse strand, counting down.
ATCCAGGTGTGGTTGAATTAACAACTCAACTGCTAATACTCAAGAATATTCTTTGGCTCCCCTTGTGTCGAATCAATAAATTTGGGTTGAATACTTTACCCTCGAAAGCTGTTGCGATCCCCTACACTTGTGGGTTATCAAAGTACAAACATAAGTTAAACAAGTTGCCATAAGATGGCTAGCACAAACTGGGATACAGATCGAAAGGGGCGCAGGCCTCCTGCCTTGGATCCTCCTAAACTACTTCTGGTCATCGGCGGCCTGCATGTAGTAGTAGGCACCGTCGATGTAGTAGAGGTCGTCATCGACAGTGGTGTCTGGCTCCTGGGCTCCATCATCTGGTTGCAACATCCGAGAAGAAGAGGAAAAAGGGGGGAAAGAGGGAACAAAGCAACCGTGAGTACTCATCCAAAGTACTCGCAAGCAAGGATCTACACTACATATGCATGGGTATATGTGTAAAGAGGTAATATCGCTGGACTGAACTACAGAATGCCAGAATAAGAGGGGGGTAGCTAGTCCTATCAAAGACTACACTTCTGGCAACCTCCATCTCGCAGCATGTAGAAGAGAGTAGATGGTAAGTTCACCAAGTATCAACGCATAGCATAATCCTACACGGCGATCCTCCCCTCGTCGCCCTATGGGAAAGCGATCACAAGGATGTCTCTGGAACTTGTCTGGGTGTGTTTTATTAAGTATCCGGTTCTAGTTGTCATAAGGTCAAGGCACAACTCCGGGTTGTCCTGTTACCGTGGACACGACTATTCGAATAGATCAACTTCCATGCAAGGGTGCACCACATTACCCAACACGCTCGATCCCTCTGGCCGGACACACTTTCCTAGGTCATGCTCGGCCTCGGGAGATCAACACGTCGCAGCCCTACCTACGCCTAACAGAGAGGTTAGCACGCTGGTCTAATCCTATGCACGCAGGGGTCTGGGCCCATCGCCCATTGCACACCTGCATGTTGCGTGGGTGGCCGGTGAGCAGACCTAGTAACCTCACATACAAAGGAAGTTGCGTTACGCGGTCCAACCCGGCGCGCATTGTTCAGTTGCTGATGTCTAGGAGGCTTCGGCTGATACCACAACGCTGGTTGCCCATATCTTGTCCCACATGGCGGTTAGTGTGTATAAGATCAACGACCCAACTCAGATCAAAAACCAAGATCTTGTTAAATGTGTTAATTGATGTAACCGCGGACGCCGACCAGGGCCAGGCCCACCTGTCTCCTAGGTGGTCACAACCTGCCATGTCGCTCCGCCTCAAAGTAGCACTCGGGGGCCGTCAAGAACCCAGGCCCACCACTACCTGGATGGACCCACCTGTCCTTTCAGCCCCCATATCTGAATCACTTGCGGGTACTCTACGAGCTGACCCGACTTTAGTCACCAACTGCATAATATGTAAGTATGTATAGTATATACCCGTGATCACCTCCCGAGTGATCACGGCCCGATAATATAGCATGGCAGACGGACAAGAATGTAGGGCCACAAATGATAAACTAGCATCCTATACTAAGCTTTAGGATTGCACGTAAGGTATCAACAACTGTAGTAACAATGACAGGCTAGCAACAGAATAGGATTAACCAAAAACAATAAAGCTATACTACTCTAATGCAAGCAGTAGAGGGAAGAATAGGCGATATCTGGTGATCAGGGGGGCGGCTTGCCTGGTTGCTCTGGCAAGGAGGGGTCGTCAACACCGTAGTTGACCGAGGCAGCAGCAACGTCGGTCTCGTAGTCTACCAGAGAGAAGAGGGGAAAGAAACAATACAAACATAAGCATGACGATGCATGACATGACAATGAGCGGTGTTAAGTGTGCCCTAACATGGTAGTAGGTGATACCGGTGAAGGGGGAAACATCCGGGAAAGTATTCCCGATGTTTGACATTTTCGGACAGATGAACCGGAGGTGAAATGTTGCATGTTCGCTATGCTAGGGACATGTGGCCAGGTGTGCCCTAGTGGGTTGTGCTCCCTTCGGAGCACCCCTCAGGTACTTTCATGTCCCATCGTGTGTCTTCTGGTCCAGAAAAAATCACCCAAAAAGTTTTGTTGCGTTTGGACTCCGTTTTGTGATTTCCTGTGAAGTAAAAAACAAGCAAAAAACATCAACTGGCACTGGGCACTATGTCAGTAGGTTAGTCCCAAAAAATGATATAAAGTTGCTATAAAATGAATGTAAAATATCCGAGAATGATAATATAACAACATGGTGATACATCTCCAACATATCTATAATTTTTAATTGTTCCATGCTATTATATCATCTATTTTGGATGTTTAAAAGGCATTTATATGCTATTTTATATTATTTTTGGGACTAACCTATTAACCGAGGGCCCAGTGCGCATTTATATGCTATTTTATATTATTTTTGGGACTAACATATTAACCGAGGGCCCAGTGTTAGTTTCTGTTTTTTTTTGCCTATTTAGAGTTTCGCAGAAAAGGAATAGCAACCGGAGTCCAAACAGAACGAAACCTTCACAATGATCTTTCTTGGACCGAAGGTGTCGACGTTCTGGGAACGGCGGTCCCCAGACTTGCCTGCCTGCGGCCTGCGGCGTGGCTCAAGTGGGGGCCTAGTGCAGCTCAGCTTCATCATCCCAAGCTCAAGACCCTCGCGAGGGGCCAAGCCTCGCGGGGCAGACGACAGGAAGCTTCCTTAGGAGCAACCTCATCAGGCAGGCTCGCGGGGAGGCGGAGAGATCAAGGCAGGGTACCTCGCGAGGAACCCGTGACGCAAGCCATGACGATCGAGACCAGGCGGGCGCCAGGCAGGCGCCGGCCTGCGCAGTGTCCTTGTTTCCCCTTTGGTGCAAAGGGGGCAAGCACAGGCCAAGGCATCAGGCAAAGGTTACCGTTTCGGTGCAACAAGACCAAGACCAGCAGAACGGCAGGATGGAGGTCATCGAGGAGCCCAGGACGGCGTCATCGTCAGAGCCTTTGGCAGCCGAAGACCAACTTTAGTCAGGATAAGTGTACTAGATGTTCCCCTTCAAAATGGCCAATTGTTGGTGCCCTTCCCGCTCATTATTTGGGAAGAGGCCCAGAGCCTCCCTCTATAAATAGAGCTAGCCACCACAAAGCAAAAGGGGGGATCGATCAGAGAAAGAGAGAGAGAGAGAGAGAGAGAGAGAGAGAGAGAGAGAGAGAGAGAAGCGACTGAACTCACCCAAGCAGTTCATCGCACCAGCTCAAGAATAGCCTCTCGCGAGGCTGTTCTCCCCTTGTATTGTTCATCATCAGCCCCTGAGGCAATCCACCACACCACAAACTAGAGTAGGGTATTACACCACAACGGTGGCCCGAACTAGTATAAACCTCGTGTCCCTTGTGTGTTCTTCTTTCTAGCTTAGATTCCTTGCGAGCCTCGAAACATGAGCTGGTGGGGGAAAGATCTTCGTGCGCACCCCAGTGTTCGAACCTCGAGGGTCTGCCGGAACCCGAAATTTGACATTTGGCGCGCCAGGTAGGGGTGCGCCGGAATGTTTCTTCCGCTGTTCGTGTGTGATCTTCCGTCGTGTCCATGGCTGACGCTCGCCGAGCCCGCGCCGAGCGTCGAGCTACTTTCGCCACCCGCGTCGCCCGTCGGCGGTCGCCCCCGTCGTTCCCCGTCGCCTGCCGCCAACGCCGCCACCGGCCCGGCGGGGAACGAGCAGCAAGCCTCGTCCCTGCATCCTTCGGTGCGGCGGGAAGGCCGCACCGCCACCCCGGCGCTGACTCCAGCCGGTTCGTCGTCCCACACCCGTCGCGCTCCCATGGACGCGCATGCTGTGCTGCTCCCGGCGCGTGAGCTCCTGCACTACCATCCCGTCGACGACCTCTACGAGGACTGGCTTGCCCGCATCACCGAGCTAGTCAGCGCCGCAGGGGGCTCTCCCTTTCCATCTCTCTTGTTGCCTCGCCCTCCATCCGACGCGGGAGGCGAGGATCAAGAGGTGCCTCCGCCACCTCCTCCCCAAGAAGGCGCCCTGGCTCCAAGGCGCGCGGCCCCAGGACGAGACCCACCGCGTCCGGCGCCTGTGCGACAAGAAAGGAGTTGCCAAGAAATCCCTCGTCCCCAAGAAGGTGCTCGCGTGCTCCCAGAACCGGTGCGCCATGACCGCATCCCTGCGCCGCCACGCCAAGACCCCACGCTGCTCCAAGCGGCGGCGAGTGGGAATTTCCAGGAGCAAGCCCTACATCAGCAAAGGGCTCCGGTGGCCACTGCAGGCTGTGCACCTTCACCGCCGAGCTGCGCAGTGTCGCATGGCCCGGCAAGTTCAAGCCAGACCTACCTCCTCACTACGACGGCATTGCAGACCCCGCGGAGTTCCTCCAGCTCTACGAGTTGGGCATCGAAGCCGCCAACGGGGACGAGAAGGTCATGGCGAACTGGTTTCCCATGGCGCTCAAGGACGGTGCCCGCACCTGGCTCCTGGCACAATCTCCTCCTGGGACGAGATGCGCACTCGCTTCATCGCCAACGTCCAGGGCACTCGCGACTGGCCCCGGCCATGAGTGACTTGTGCCGCATCAAGCAACAACCAGGAGAGGCCCTGCAGAAGTACATCCAGCGCTTCAACAACGCTCGCCTCAAGATCCCCGGGGTGACTGAGGAAGACATCATCTCAGCCTTCTCCGATGGCGTGCGTGACATCAAGATGAAAGAGGAGCTAGCAATCCATGAAGACCTGTGCACATCCCTGGAGCTGTTCAACTTGGCGACTAAGTGCGCCAGGGCTGAGGAAGGGTGCCTCTCCCTCCTCGAGCTTCCGGCTGCCGATCCAGAAGAGAAGAAGCCCAAGGTCAAGGACGTGAAGCGCAAGGGGGCTGCTGTGCTCGCAGCAGAGCCAGACACCAAGCGAGGCAGGGATCAGCCTGAGTCATCCAAGGGCAGCCGGTACTGCGTGTACCACGACCTCCACACCCACAACACCAAGGAATGCCAAGAGCTCAGGGCCGTGCAAGATGGGTGTATCGGTCGATGCCCCGACCACAACGACCGGGGCTATGGCTGAGGAGGAGGAAGAGGCGGAGGACGATGGGAAGACCGTGGCCCTCGTCAAGGGTGGCTTGACCGACCTCGCGAGGACCGCTGGCAGGACCAGCCTCGCGAGGGAGGTTGGAGGGATCAGCCTCGTGAGGACCGCCCTCAAGGCAACGCAGGCCTCCCTCCTCTGCCACCACCACCAAGGAGGAATGAAGACCATCATCAGGACGAGGGGGCTGGGGGCTTTCAGGAGCCGCGCGTGATCGCTTGCATCCTGGGCGGCGCTCAGGCCCCAGCCTCTCAGCGCATCTTCAAGCAGTTTGCTCGCGAGGTGAATGTAGTCCTCCCCAAGCTTGAAGCCACGCGCCCTCTCCGGTGGTCAACGTGCGCTATCACATTCAGCTCAGCGGATCAGCTCAAGTGCGCAGCCACGGCCGGAGTCCTCCCGATGCTTTGCTCCCCAGTCATCAGCAATGTGCAAGTCACCAGGACCCTCATCGATGGCGGAGCAGGACTCAACATCCTGTCCGTCGAGACATTCAACAATCTCCAAGTGCCATATGATCAGCTTCAGCCGACCAAGCCTTTCTCAGGAGTCACTGATGGTTCCACTGTTCCGATAGGGCAAGTTCGCCTTCCTGTCACCTTTGGGCAGCGCAACAACTACCGCACCAAGCTCATTGACTTCGACGTCGCCCACATTTTCCTGCCATACAATGCCATCCTCGGGTACCCAGCCCTGGCCAAGTTCATGGCAGTGACTCACCATGGCTACAATGTCCTCAAGATGCCAGGAAGTGGTGGAGTCATCATAGTGCCTTGTGAGGAAAGGGATGCAGTGTGTTCTCTTGAGTGTGCCTTCCAGGCCGCAGCAATCGAAGACCCAGATCACAGGGGCGGAAGACTTCCCGAGGCGGTCCCCAAGAAGAAGAAGGCTTCACCTGGCCCAAACCCTCATGAGGCAGGCACCACCGGAGGCGTTGTGTCAGGACTCGCGCCCGTTCAGGGGCCACCACCCTCTGTCGCATAGGAAGGTGCGCCCGGTGCCCTCCTCGAGCAGGGCTTGGGGGCTCTTTCTTGGGGAGCCACCGACTTTGCCAAGGTCACGAGGGAGGCGCTCGGGCACCACTTGGAGGCGTGCTTCAAAGCACATTTCCCTCAGGAAGGTATGAGGCAAGGAGGGCCAAAACCTCAGGAGTTCATCGCGAGAAACATTCAGGAGCTACAGGAGTCAAGAGTCATGTGCGGCAACCGCCGCCTACCCGCCGTAGCTCCACATCCCGGCAAGGATGGTGGGCTGCGTGTCTGCATCGACATACCAGGGCTCAACCGAGCTGCATCTCAGGAGCGCCTCTGGCCTTCACGCGTGGGGCGTTGTGAGGGCCCACCTCACAGCTATGTTCGCATGCCCTTCGGCCTGCCGAACGCGATCGCCACTCATCAGCGCTTGCTAAGGAGCATTCTGGAGGCTCATGAGGTCAGGCATCACACGGTCCTGGCAGAGATGGAGGTGGCCCTTGAAGATCCACCTGTGCCCCCGGAGCCTCCCGAGGCTCCTGGTCCCAGGAGCTCATGAGGGTCGGCTTCCTCACCACGCGTCGTCCGCTACTTCAGCATCCCTTCATCTTCAACCGTATCAGGTGACATCTTTCAAGTTCCATTTTCAGCTAAGAGCGCCCACAAGGCTGCATCATTCCTAGGTCGCGTGGGTCCGTCCCTGCAGCATGTATCCGTTTTGCTTATGCTCTTTACGTACCTTGTTGGGGGCGCCCCTCGGGCTGCATTATCCCCAAGCTACTCGGGCCTGACCCAGTGGCGTTTGCTTTTCTGCATCTATCTAAATGGATTTGCTCCTTCATGCTTAACGTGCTTGACCTAATCACCTACTCGATTGACACCTACCTTTGGAGCCGCTCGCTCTGGCACGGCACTTGCACATGGGTCCGTCCCTGCAACACCGATAAATCTAAGTAGCTGAGCTCTAGCCGCGGCAGCCCCGCAAGGCGCCACCTCACCAGGCCCTCAGTGCCCCAATCACTCCCTCGGAGCGACCAATGGTTGGCTGGCAACCGTAACGACAGACCTTGTTTTCCCTCGTGATTGGTATGCAGGACCTACTCCAGAAGCAATAATGGGGATGTCGCGAGCTTTCTCTCCTTCTCTCCGGCATGATCCGCTTGCACGTTAAAAGGGAGGCGCCTGGGCATCGCGACTCATGGGCTCTTACTGGCTCTCCAGCCCTCACCCCCTGGCCTTGACCCACGGCATCGCGACCTGTCATACCAGCGGCAGCTGAGCTCACTCGAGGGCTGGGACCTGAGGACGTAGAACATGAAGGAAGATGCGGGGGAGAGGGAAGAAGCTCGCGAGGACCTAACCCAGCAACACCTCAGCTGCCGCCACGCAGGCCCGGCATGTCGCCAAAAACTACCCAAACCTACAAGATAAGTCACGCGAAAACTAATTCGACTCAGCGCTAAACCGTCGCCTAGTGCAGCTCTGCCACGGCAACGTTGCCTACCTTTCTTGCCTAGCGGAGGCTGCTTGAGTGCTAAAGGGGACCTCCTAAGCATCGCGACTCAGGGGCTCTTACTGGACCTTGGGCCGCTCACCTCCTGGCCTTGACCACGGCATCGCGACCTGGCATACCAGCGATGACTGAAGCTTGCCTGGGGACCGGGACCTGTCGGCGTAGAGCACCAAGCCCTCGTGAGGGAAGAAAGGGGGAGCCGAGCCGGGACAGGACAAGCATCTTGCATCGATTCATAATAAGGGTATAATATTCACAAAAGACATGGCCAGCGCCTTACATACCCCCGCGGGGTGCCATTTCGTTTCCTCGCAGGGAACAAAAGGTGTTAATCCTAAGGAGCGTTAACTACGCGCACCTTCGCAGGAGACACCATCATCAATAGTGGGCCGTCAGGCGCCAGCGCCAACCCCATACAGATCAGTGGCGTCGGCGGTCTGATGCATCTGCCCTGCTCCGGGCGCGGCGCGAGCTCGGGGGGCTCGTAGCTGTCGTCGCTCATCTCCGGAGTCACGTGAAGCTCGGCGGAGCCGCTGGACCCTCCAGCTCCTTCGCTGCTGCCTAAGGGGCTGCTGGGGAAGCGGTTGGCAGGCCTGGTCCTTGCCGCTCCGATGCCTAGCCACCTTCTTCCTTGGGGCAGCATTCCAGCCGGCGTCCTTCCGCATCGAAGACCTTGCAAAATATCAAGGAGGCGCCATCGTATTCGAAATGAATCACGAGGGAACCTCCACTTTGGCAGACCCGGGCGATCTCGCCCCAGCCCCGGGTCATGTAAACCTTGCCCGGAGCGACAACCTCAACCTACGCTCCGGTCGCAGGGGTACTGCAGTCAGTGTGCTGCAGCTAGAGCTCAAGAGACCCCCTTGGCGGGATCTCGAAGGCGAAGGAGGGAGGAAGGCGGATCCAAGATCGAGGAGGCATGGTGGCGTGGAGCACAAGCTCGCGAGAGGAGCCCTCGGCATGAACTCCAGGAGGAACGACGCGCACCGCCATAACCCGCCGGTGTCGCTCGGCGCCTTCTTCTCCAGGGCCCTCGATTCGGGTGTACAAGGGCAGCGAAACCCAGGCGGCGGCAGCTCGAACCACGGCCTCGACACCTCTTGCCGAGCACCCTCGTCTCGGCGGCAGAGGACTAGCCGTTTCTTTGGTGGAAGCGGGTCAGGACCCTCTCGGGGGGCCTTTCCCTTCTCTTCTGCAGAAAACCGGCGGATTGGTGCCATTGGCGTAAGGAGGAGCAAGGGCGAAGAAGAAGAAGAAAGGGAGTAGCAGGAAGGGATGAACTAGAAGGGCTCACGATGTTCCGTACATATAGCCGGAGGAGGCCAACCGTCGGCTTCCACGATCGCAGGTAATCATGACCCATTTTTGCATGCAGGGACTTGTCAAGTCGTGCGGTTGCCGAGGCGTTGTTGGGAAGCGGAGACGCCCACGTCCAATCAATCGCCACACGGCGCCCAAGGCCACAGGCTATTGGGGCCCGCGGCGCTTCTCACTTGCCCCTTCGCTTCTCTGCTAAGCCAAGTACGGGCGCGCCTTGGGCCCGGGGGCTACTGTCGGTGTTCTGGGAACGGGGGTCCCCAGACTTGCCTGTCTGCGGCCTGCGGCGTGGCTCAAGTGGGGGCCCAGTGCAGCCCAGCTTCATCAGCCCAAGCTCAAGACCCTCGCGAGGGGCCAAGCCTCGTGGGGCGGATGACAGGAAGCTTCCTCAGGAGCAGCCTCATCAGGCAGGCTCGCGAGGAGGCGGAGAGATCAAGGCAGGGTACCTCGCGAGGAACCCATGACGCAAGCCATGACGATCGAGACCAAGCGGGCGCCAGGCGGGCGCCAGCCTGTGCAGTGTCCTTGTTTCCCCTTTGGTGCAAAGGGGGCAAGCACAGGCCAAGGCATCAGGCAAAGGTTACCGTTTCGGTGCAACAAGACCAAGACCAGCAGAACGGCAGGATGGAGGTCATCGTGGAGCCCAGGACGGCGTCATCGTCAGAGCCTTTGGCAGCCGAAGACCAACTTTAGTCAGGATAAGTGTACTAGATGTTCCCCTTCAAAACGGCCAATTGTTGGCGCCCTTCCCGCTCATTATTTGGGAAGAGGCCTAGGGCCTCCCTCTATAAATAGAGCTAGCCACCACAAAGCAAAAGGGGGGATCGATCAGAGAGAGAGAGAGAGAGAGAGAGAAAAGCGACTGAACTCACCCAAGCAGTTCATCGCACCAGCTCAAGAACAACCCCTCGCGAGGCTGTTCTCCCCTTGTATTGTTCATCATCAGCCCTGAGGCAATCCAGCACACAACAAACTAGAGTAGGGTATTACACCACAACGGTGGCCTGAACTAGTATAAACCTCGTGTCCCTTGTGTGTTCTTCTTTCTATCTTAGATTCCTTGCGAGCCTCGAAACGTGAGCTGGTAGGGGAAAGATCTTCGTGCGCACCCTAGTGTTCGAACCTCGAGGGTCTGCCGGAACCCGAAATCTAACAGAAGGCAAAACAGAAGACTTGGAGATGAAGTCAGAGACGCAACAAGGAAGCCACGAGGCAGGAGGGCGCGCCCCCACCCTTGTGGGCCCCTCGTGGCTCCCCTGACCTAGTTCCTTCGCCTATATATACTCTTATACCCTGAAAACATCCAGGAGAGCCACGAAACCACTTTTCCACCACCGCAACCTTTTGTACCCGTGAGATCCCATCTAGGGGCCTTTTCCGGCGTCCTATCGGAGGGGGATTCGATCACGGAGGGCTTCTACATCAACACCATAACCTCTCCGATGAAGCGTGAGTAGTTTACCACAGAACTTCAGGTCCATAGTTATTAGCTAGATGGCTTCTTCTCTCTCTGTGATTCCCAATACCATGTTCCCCTCGATGTTCTTGGAGATCTATTCGATGTAACATTCTTTTGCGGTGTGTTTGCCGAGATCCAATGAATTGTGGGTTTATGATCAATATTATCTATGAATATTATTTCGTTCTTCTCTGAATTCTTACATGCATGATTTGACATCTTTGCAAGTCTCTTTGAATTATCGGTTTAGTTTGGCCTACTAGATTGATCTTTCTTGCAATGGAGAAGTGCTTAGCTTTGGGTTCAATCTTGCGGTGTCCTTTCCCAGTGACAGTAGGGGCAGCAAGGCATGTATTGTATTGTTGCTGTCGAGGATAAAAAGATGGGGTTTTCATCATATTGCTTGAGTTAATTCCTCTACATCATGTCATGTTGCTTAATGCGTTACTCCATTCTTTATGAACTTAATACTCTAGATGCATGCTGGATAGCGGCCGATGTGTGGAGTAATAGTAGTAGACGTAGGCAGGAATCGGTCTACTTGACACGGACGTGATGCCTATGTTCATGATCATTGCCTTAGATATCGTCATAATTATGCGCTTTTCTATCAATTGCTCGACAGTAATTTGTTCACCCATCGTAATATTTGCTATCTTGAGAGAAGCCACCAGTGAAACCTATGGCCCCCGGGTCTCTTTTCCATATTATTGAATCTCGTTTACATCTTGCTAGTTCCCGATCTACTACTTTGCAATCTTTTACTTTCTGGTCTATAAACCAAAAATACCAAAAATATTTACTTTACCGTTTATCTATCTCTATCAGATCTCACTTTTGCAAGTGACCGTGAAGGGATTGACAACCCCTTTATCGTGTTGGGTTCAAGTTGTTGATTGTTTGTGCAGGTATTCGATGACTTGTGCGTTGTCTCCTACTAGATTGATACCTTGGTTCTCAAAACTGAGGGAAATACTTACGCTACTTTGCTGCATCACCCTTTCCTCTTCAAGGGAAAACCAATGCAAGCTTAAGAGGTAGCAATAAGGATTTCTGGCACCGTTGCCGGGGAGATCTACGTCAAGTCAAGCTATACCAAGTACCCATCATAAACTATTCTCCCTTGCATTACATTATTCGCCATTCGCCTCTTGTTTTCCTCTCCCCCACTTCTAAAACGATTTTCGAAAACCTTTGCCTTTTCTTCGCCCCTCTTCTGCTTGTCGCTTTTTCGCTTGCTTCTTGTTTGCTTGTGGGTTGGTGTGCCTGTTTGCTTTGATGGCTCTGCCAAAAAGCATTGATCCTCACCTTAGGAGGTTGGAAGAAATTGGAAACAATGTTGGAAGCTTTATGTCTTTACAATTTGGGCATAATAATTTCTTCAGAAACAAGCTTAAAGAACAAAAAAGTTTTATGGAGTATATGAATAAAGAGCTCGATGATATGTCTAAAGAATTTTATGGTTTGAAATCTCAATTTGCTCCTCTTGAAAATTTAGTAGGCCAAATTTTTGATAAACAAGCCACCTTAGTTAATAAGATGGCCGCTAAACCGGAGGCTTTAAATAATAAGGATGAAGATCTAAAAGTGATTGATGTGAATCCTATTAAATCTTTGTTTTCCAATATGAATCTTGATAAAGATGGGACTGGAGATGAGTCAGCTTTAGTTAAAAGGCGTCCCAATGATTCGGAGTTTTTAGATCTAGATCTAGTAGCAATGAACCCACTATTTTGGATTTCAAGGAAATTTAATTATGTTAATTGTTCTTTAATAGATTGTATTTTCTTGTTGCAATCCGTGTTAAATTCTCCTCATGCTTATAATCAAAACAAAGCTTTTACTAAACATATCGTTGATGCTATGATGCAATCTTTTGAAGAAAAGCTTGAACTAGAAGTTTCTATCCCTAGAAAACTTTATGATGAGTGGGAACCTACTATTAAGATTAAGATTATGAATGTTATGCTTTGTGTGATTTGGGTGCTAGTGTTTCCACGATTCCAAAAACTTTGTGTGATGTGCTAGGTTTCCGTGAATTTGATGATTGTTCTTCAAATTTGCATCTTGCAGATTCCACCATTAAGAAACCTATGGGAAGGATTAATGATGTTCTTACTGTTGCAAATAGGAATTATGTGCCCATAGATTTCATTGTTCTTGATATAGATTGCAATCATACATGTCCTATTATTCTTGGTAGACCTTTCCTTAAAATGATTGGTGCAATTATTGATATGAAAGAAGGAAACAATAGATTCTGATTTCCGTTAAGGAAACGCATGGAACACTTTCGTAGGAACAAAATTAAATTGCCTTATGAATCTATTATGAGAGACACTTAGGGATTGCATACCAAAGATGGCAATACCTGGATCTATTCCTGTTTTTATGCCTAGCTAGGGGCGTTAAACGATAGCGCTTGTTGGGAGGCAACCCAATTTTATTTTTGTTCTTTATTTTTTGCTCCTGTTTAGTAATAAATAATCTATCTAGCCTCTGGTTAGATGTGGTTTAAGTTTTAATTAGTGTTTGTGCCAAGTTAAACCTTTAGGATAGCATAAGGTGATAGTTGTGTTGATCCTGCTGAAAATCAGAAACTTTTGCGCTTAGTAAATAAATTTTGAAAATTCACAGAAACGTGCTTTTGATCTAATTATTTTTGCTCTGGATTGTTACACAAATTTCTCAGGTTTTCCTAATGTGGTTGGATTTTTAGAGTTATAGAAGTATTCAAGAGTTACAAATTATTACAGACTGTTCTGTTTTTGACAGATTCTGTTTTTTGCGTGTTGTTTGCTTATTTTGATGAATCTATGAGTAGTATAGGGGGGTATGAACCATGGAAAAGTTGGAATATAGTAGATATTACACCAATATAAATATAGGATGAGTTCATAACAGTACCTTAAAGTGGTGATTTATTTTCTTATACTAACGGAGCTCATGAGATTTTGTGTCGAGTTTTGTGTTGTGAAGTTTTCACGTTCTGGGTAAGGATTTGATGGACTTTGGAATAAGGAGTGGAAAGAGCCTAAACTTGGGGATGCCCAAGGCACCCCAAGGTAAAATTCAAGGACAACCAAAAGCCTAAGCTTGGAGATGCCTCGGATGTTGGGGAACGTAGCAGAAATTCAAAATTTTCCTACGTGTCACCAAGATCTATCTATGGAGAAACCACCAACGAGGGGAAGGAGAGTGCATCTACATACCCTTGTAGATTGCTAAGCGGAAGCATTCAAGAGAACGGGGTTGAAGGAGTCGTACTCGTCGTGATCCAAATCACCGGAGATCCTAGTGCCGAACGGACGACACCTCCGCGTTCAACACACGTACAGCCCGGTGACGTCTCCCACGCCTTGATCCAGCAAGGAGAGAGGGAGAGGTTGAGGAAGACTCCATCCAGCAGCAGCACAACGGCGTGGTGGTGATGGAGGAGCGTGGTAGTCCAGTAGGGCTTCACCAAGCACCGCGGGAGAGGAGGAGTAAGAGAGGTAGGGCTGCGCCAAGAGGGAGAGGTTCTCGCGTCTCTGGCAGCCCCAAAACCCCCACTATTTATAGGGGAAGGGGAGGGGGCTGCGCCCCCTCTAGGGTTCCCTCCCCAGGGGTGGCGGTAGCCCCCAGATGCCATCTGGTGGCGTCCAGAAGGGGGAGAGGGGGGAGGTGCACCTAGGGTGGGCCTTAGGGCCCATCTGCCCTACGGTTTGCCCCCTTCCCCACTTCCTTGCGCCTTGGGCCCTGTGGGGGGGCGCACCAGCCCACCTGGGGCTGGTCCCCTCCCACACTTGGCCCATGCAGCCCTCCAGGGTTGGTGGCCCCACTTGGTGGACCCCCCGGGACCCTCCCGGTGGTCCCGGTACGTTATCGGAAAAACCCGAAACTTTTTCGGTGACCAAAACAGGACTTCCCATATATAAATCTTTACCTCCGGACCATTCCGGAACTCCTCGTGATGTCCGGGATCTCATCCGGGACTCCAAACAACATTCGGTAACCACATACAAACTTCCTTTATAACCCTAGCGTCATCGAACCTTAAGTGTGTAGACCCTACGGGTTCGGGAACCATGCAGACATGACCGAGACGTTCTCCGGTAAATAACCAACAGCGGGATCTGGATACCCATGTTGGCTCCCACATGTTCCACGATGATCTCATCGGATGAACCACGATGGCAAGGACTCAATTGATCCCGTATACAATTCCCTTTGTCTAGCGGTATAGTACTTGCCCGAGATTCGATCGTCGGTATACCGATACCTTGTTCAATCTCGTTACCGGCAAGTCTCTTTACTCATTCCGTAACACATCATCCCGTGATCAACCCTTTGATCACATTGTGCACATTATGATGATGTCCTACCGAGTGGGCCCAGAGATACCTCTCTGTTTACACGGAGTGACAAATCCCAGTCTCGATTCGTGCCAACCCAACAGACACTTTCGGAGATACCTGTAGTGCACCTTTATAGCCACCCAGTTACGTTGTGACGTTTGGTACACCCAAAGCATTCCTACGGTATCCGGGAGTTGCACAATCTCATGGTCTAAGGAAATGATACTTGACATTATAAAAGCTTTAGCATACGAACTACGATCTTTGTGCTAGGCTTAGGATTGGGTCTTGTCCATCACATCATTCTTCTAATGATGTGATCCCGTTATCAACGACATCCAATGTCCATGGTTAGGAAACCGTAACCATCTATTGATCAACGTGCTAGTCAACAGAGGCTTACTAGGGACATGGTGTTGTCTATGTATCAACACATGTATCTGAGTTTCCTTTCAATACAATTATAGCATGGATAATAAACGATTATCATGAACAAGGAAATATAATAATAACTAATTTATTATTGCCTCTAGGGCATATTTCCAACAGTCTCCCACTTGCACTAGAGTCAATAATCTAGTTCACATCGCCATGTGATCAACACTGATAGGTCACATCGCCATGTGACCAACATCCAAAGAGTTTACTAGTGTCTTAAACTAGTTCACATCACCATGTGATTAAGTCTCAATGAGTTCTTGGGTTTGATCATGTTTTGCTTGTAAGAGAAGTTTTAGTCAACGGGTCTGCAACATTCAGATCCGTATGTACTTCGCAAATCTCTAAGTCATATTGTAAATGCTTCTTCCACGCTCCACTTGGAGTTATTCTGTCACACCCTAGCTAGTTCATGCATTAGAGTGTTGCATCTTGTCTATTTTTCTCAACAGAAACTTGAAATGGGGATGACAGAACCCCCAGCCCCCTCTGAATCCAACTAGGGTTTACTAAAAAAATTTCAATGAACCTGAAATGCCCTTCTAAAATGTCCATCATTTTTGCCTTGGTTCAGAGCCTTTGCCAAAAGTGGTGCACAATTTTCGAGGTCATCCTAAGGTTTTTGAATAAAATCATAAGTATTTGAGTTTGGGCATTTAAATTATATAAATTATTTTAAATGCTCAAATAATCCCAAACTAAAATGTTCCACGCAGGATATATTCCAGTTAGTGGCCATGAGCAGTTTGGTGAATTTTGGAGTTGTTTAGGTATTTTTAGAAAGTCCACAAAGTTACAGAATAATAAAAAGATAAATAAAAAGAGAGAGAGGGAACTAACCTGGCAGCCCACTAGCCAGCCCACCTAGCCGGCCCAGCCCAGCAGCCGCTCCAGCGAGCTGCTTGCCTTTGCCAGGCAGGCAGGCAGGTGCTCGACGGCGGCACCAGCGCGCGCCACGCAGCTGCCCGTCGCCCTGCTTCCTCCCCTCGCCTCTCTGCTGGCCTGGACAACCTCCACATCGCGCCCTGAACCCCGTGGACACATCCATTCTCCCCCTGCCTCTATCCCTCGCTCTCCCACGCCATGGCCGACGCCACCGCAGCCGCACCGTCGCCGTAGTCGCGCTCTCCGTCGTCCATGCGCCGTGCCGTCATGTCCAGGAGCTCCGCCGCCCTCCTCTTCTTCGAGCTAGCCGAGCCCCGAGCGCTCTCTTGCCCCGAGGCCTCTGCACTGACCTCGCCCAACTCCGCCATCGCCGGAGATCCCCTTCGCCGTCACCACCGCACCAGCTCGTCCCCGACCGCGCTGTCTGGTTCCTCGAGATCGCCGTGAGCCCAGCTACCTCTCTCCCCTTTCCTTTCTCGCTTCCGAGCCCCGTAGCGACTGCATGAAGCTCACCCGCACGTGCCGCCGCGGAGCTCGTCACTGACGTGACTCCGGCCACCCACTGGCCACACCACCATGTCCAACGCACTCACCGCACTCGCAGGAACCCGTAGCACCACTTCACCTGCCTCGCCGTGCCCCCTAGCATCGTGTTCGACCTCGGCCGAACTCCGGCGACCGCCAAAGTCTTCGCCGGCGCCATTTCCGGCCACCCCAAGCTCAACCACCACCACCAAGAGCTGCGGCTTGCTCCCAGCTACACGTAGATGCCCTCCGCGGCTCTTTTGGTCTCCGAAATGCACAAAACCACTCTCGCCGCCGCGTTCGGCCTCGCCGGCGGCTAAACGCCGGTGAGTTGACCCCGCTGACCCCTCGTTTGACCCACGGGTGGGCCCAGTTTGACCCCCTGGGTCAATGACAGGTGGGGCCCAGCCCTGTTAACTAATCAGGATTAGTTCTAATTAATATTTAGTTAAACTAATTACACTGACACACGAGACCCACTAGTCAGGGTTGACCTGGACTATTCCGTTGATCGCTGACATCATCCTGACGTAATGCTGCCGCAGTAATTTATTTACTGGAATTATTTTTATACAGGAAATTCTAGTAAATACCACAAACTTTGAAAAATCATAGAGATTAATCTGTAACTCCAAATGCAAAGTTTTATATATGAAAAATGATCAGAAAAATCCAATCTATCCATCTGTACTGGTTTCATGCATGTTTAAGAAAGCTAACCTGATGTCTAGTGCAGAACAAGATAAAGCACTTAAAAGGGCCATTTATGAGTTTGAAATTTGAATCTTTGATTCAAAATGGTTCAAACCCATCTGGTCTTAGTTGCATTAGCCCAATACACTCATTTTGCCATGTCTCATGCATGCATCATATTGTTGCATATTGTTTGGTGATGTTGTGTATCGGTGCTCTTTGCGGCAGGTTCTGCCTCCGAGGAGTACCGTGATTCCCCCAATGAAGAACAATATCAGTGCATCGACCCATCAGGCAAGCAACCAACCATTTGATCATATCGATACAATCCCATGTTCTCGCTTCTGCTCTCTTTTACTGCATTAAGACAACGCGTTTCAAACTACTGTGTGCTACGGTAGTTGAACCCATTTCCTCTGCATGACCTGTCATTGCCACAGTAACTAGATGAAACCCACTAGCATGTGTAGGAGTTGATTGAGCCATATGTATGTCATGTTCCTACCTTGCTATGCCTGCTATGCTTAGAGTCGTGTCAGGTCTGGTTCATCTGGGTGATGGGCTAGAGTGAAATGATCATGCTGGTAATGAGAGTGATGTGTTGAACACGATTTGGTAAAGGTATCTATGAGAGGCCACGTAGGAGTACATGGTGGGTTGTTTCATTGAAGCCGACCTTAAGCACTGAGATCTGTATGTGTGTTTTAAGATTCAGCTACTACCATGCATTGGGCCCTGAAATATGACCCCGCTCGACTTCTTATTCACCCTAGTCCTCTGTCCAGGAGTTGCAAGTAGTTTCTGGTGTTTGTAGGTTACTGGAGGCCGTGGGCAGCGCTGACCCGCGGGGTGGGCTGTGATGCGGTAGGTACGTGGCCGGGTATGCCGGGCACCCGTTAGGTGTCTCGGAACCCTGTACACATCGTTCGGGGCCGTATGTGGAAACCCCGGCCGGACTTCCTGCGGATGGAACCTGAATAGGCGATAAACCTGGACTAGAGACTTAGGTGTTTAGGTAGGTCGTGGTCTACACCCACGTCGGCTTTCGCTTGAAGTTTGCCGAGCACATGTCGTGTGCAGACCCTAAGTGGTGGAAACATGTATGAAGAAGTACACCCCTGCAGGGTTAACATTATCTATCCGAATAGCCGCGTCCGCGGTAAAGGACTACTTGGTTGCCTATACAGTTCATAGACAAGTAAATGGATACTACTAAAATCTTAAGATAAGCATGAGTGCCAAGGATGGCTCTTCCGTAGGAAGACGGAGGTGGATACTCAGTAGAGTATTGAAATGGTGAGTAGTGGACTCGTGTGCGCAAAACCATTTCAAGTTGGTGTCTTGTAGGATAGCTTAGCCAAGAGTCAAAGCTGGCTTGCTGCAATAACCCCACCAACCATTCTTGATAATGTGCATGTATGTAGGATCTGATGTAAGTCTTGCTGAGTACCTTTGTACTCATGTTGCTTTAATTTACATTTTTCAGAAGACGTTGCAACCCCTTCTGATGGGTTCTTCGTAGACATTGACATCGATGAGTAGACTGAGGCCCAGGTGGTGATCCTGAGCTTGTGAAGGACCACGTAGTATAGCCAGGCTTCCCAAGCCTCTTTTATTTTACTAGTTGTCTGTACTCAGACAAGTTACTTCCGCTGTTGGCTTGTATGTCTGTATGACTTGAATGCTGGGTCGTGTGACCCGTACTTGTGTGTATGCTATGTATGGCTCTCTGAGCCTTTAAATAAAGTACTTGTGTTGTAGAGTCATGTTGTGATGCCTTGTTGTATTTGCACATATCGAGCATATTGTGTGTATGATTGAAATGCTTGGTATGTGTGGGATCTGACTATCTAGTTGTTTATTCTTAGTAGCCTCTCTTACCGGGAAATGTCTCCTAGTGTTTCCACTGAGCCTTGGTAGCTTGCTACTGCTCCGGAACACTTAGGCTGGCCGGCATGTGTCCTTCTTCGTTCCTGTGTCTGTCCCTTTGGGGAAATGTCACGCGATGGATACCGGAGTCCTGTTAGCCCGCTACAGCCCGGTTTACCGGAGTCCTGCTAGCCCAGTGCTACAGCCCGGATTTACTCATTGATGATCGACACGTTCGATGCTGGGTCATGGATGCCTGTCCCTGTAAGTTTGTGCCACTTTGGGTTTACGATTAGCCATGTCAGCCCGGGCTCCTTACCATATGGATGCTAGCGACTCTATCATATACGTGTGCCAAAAGGCGCAAACGGTCCCGGGCAATGGTAAGACGACACCCGTGGTAATACCGTGCGTGAGGCCGCAAAGTGATATGAGGTGTTACATGCTAGATCGATGTGGCTTTGAGTCGGGGTCCTGACAGCGTTGGTATCAGAGCCGAACTGCCTGTAGGTTCTCCAAGCCAAACTGGTCGATGTTGAGTCTAGAAATGCTTTAGATATATGTAGGGGAATTGATTGTGGGATGGAACGTAAGGCTCTTTTTACTCCTTTATCTCATGACATTCTGATCTGAGTCAGTCTATTCTTCCACCGGGGGTTAAGGAATTAGGATCTCTCCTCTCTATCAGGTTCACGTGTTACTAATCAGTAGTACCTTATAGGTTTGATGGATACAAGCCTAGTTCAGTTCTACTACCCCATTATGTTTCTAAGATGGACCCAGAACCTTGATATGATGTTGTTGAGTGTCTATGCAATTCTTTGCAAAATGCCTCAAAATCCTTTTGAGCATTTACAGCCGTTATGCTGTCCAATTTCTGCTAGGAATTCTAATGTCTTGTGTTTATCATGTTCCAGATGGCTTCCCATCCTCAGAATCAAGTGGTTCGTTTGACTCGATGCCTAGATGTACCCGGCCATACTGCCCTGTTGGTCAGGGTAATGACTGAGGCAGGATACCGTTGGTATCCTGAGTACACGGTCGAAGAGCAATTCCGAGACTTTAATCAAAGTCAATATTTTTGCACTGTCAGGATATTTCCATCTTATCCTGGATCTACCGAGCCCCTCCACTACTCCTATGGACTCAGGGTTACTATTGAGATGGCTGTGCAGGATGCTGCCTACTCTATGATGACCATCATGCGAGTCAGGACTGGCCTATTTCGGGACTCCGACTTCCGATATATGCCAGCTTCACTCCCGGGAGCACAAGGGTATCTCCAGGCTATCTATGCTGACTCCACTCAGGAGGACTCACTAACCCGCACCACTGCACAGTTGCTTGAAGACAAGGACCGTGAAAATCAGGCCTTGAGACTGGAGCTTTTCAATACCCGTGCTGATCATTGGGCCACTTTGACTCGGTTTGCACCGGCTGTGCAAGCTGGATATATGGATATGCGAGATCTCTATCCTATGAGATCTGCTCTGCCAGACATGATGGATTGGCGTGATGTAGGAGGCATCACCCCACCTCGTGGTCCCCGCAGGCCACCGTTTGTTGGTCCAAGACCTCATCCTAGCCCATATGGTCCACAAGCTCCACGGGACCGACTGTTTCCGGATGATCATGTTGAGCTTCCAGGATATGGAGGTGACTTCTATGAAGACTACTACGGAGCTGTCTGAGTTAGTAGTAGTATCACTAGTATCGTATTAGTTGTATCGTCCACCGTCCTGCATGACTCGTGGGATATGACTTAGCTTGTACCACCTTCCAGAGGTGTAGAAAAATAATGTATAGGAGCTTGGAATGCCTCCGATGAGATGTAATCTTCCTTTCACCGTAGTAGTACTTTGTTTGGTTTTGTACTAAACGTTGTATGGTGTGTATGACGATGGAATAAAAGAAGCAGTTTCTGTATCTACCATGTCATACGAATGATCATCTTACATTCCAAGTTATCCATTACATTCTACATTTCTATGTCAGAATCTTATCATCCTGGACTAAACCATTATCTTGTTTTCCTAGGATGGTTAACACCCGCACCAACCCTGCTCCCCCAGAGCAGGCCGAAGGCAGCAGAGTTGGGGAAACAAACCTGCCTCACCCTCCTTCTCTGGCCGAGGTTATGCTGGAGGCCGAGAGAAACAAGCGGGAGACCAACCGTTTGTTGGAGCGCATCGAGCAAAACACAGCACACCATCAGAGGAATAACTTGGTGTCACTCAGTGACTTCATCAAGTTACATCCACCCACTTTCCACCACTCCGTCGAGCCCCTCGACGCTGATGACTGGCTTCGCAGTATTACTCACAAGCTACGCTCTGCACTCATAGCTGAGGCTGACAAGGTCACATTTGCTGCATATCATCTTGAAGGCCCCGCCAGTCTCTGGTGGGAGAACTATGGAGCCATGCTCCCAGTGGGCCAGGTCACTACTTGGGCTGAATTCAGCGAGGCTTTCTGTGAACATCACATTCCGGAGGGTCTTATGGACCATAAACGTGAGGAGTTCTGCAGTTTCACTCAAGGTCGACTCTCTGTGGATGCTTACACAAGGGAGTTCGGTAACCTAGCACGGTATGCAACTGAGGAAGTTTCCACTGATGCCAAGAAGCAAGCAAGGTTCCGCAAGGGACTTAGCCCTGAGCTTCACCGAAGCTTGTAAACAAAGCCATCAGTGCTGAGTCTGGTCAGACTGATTACGAAGCAACACGCAAGCATGGCCGTGACATGGGTTCCTCATCCGGTGCTGGTCCTCAGAAACGCCGGGTGTGGGTGCCTAACACTGCCCTGCCACCCAGGTTCACACCGAGGACATCCTATCAGGCGCCTCGCCCCGCTCAACAGTTTGCACCAGCCAAGCCCTATGGTGGTCCAACCAACAATGCTCCTCCACGCACCAGCTCTATGACATGCTTCAAGTGTGGGGAATCGGGCCACTACTTGCGCGAGTGTCCCCAGACCAACCCCAACCAATCTGGAAAAGCTGTTGGCCGTGGCAAGCTGACAGGGAAAGCGTTCTACGCCAAGCCGGCCACCGCTGCACGTGGCCATGTCAACTGTATCTCTGCTGAAGAAGCTCAAGAGGATCCCAACGTCGTTCTCGGTACGCTCCTTGTTAATTGCCACCCGGCATCTGTTCTTTTCGATACTGGAGCATCTCATTCATTCATATCCAAAAATTATGCTCGTTTGCATAACACCGCATTCTGTGACATGCCTTCCATTATGGAAATTTCTACTCCTGGTTCTAGATGGCAAACCTCTAGAGTAAGCCATGGAAATGAAATTCAAGTCGACAGACTTGTTTTTCTCGCATCTTTGATAGCTCTCAAATCTTCGGATATTAATATCATCTTGGGTATGGACTGGATGTCAGCCCATCATGCCAAGATTGATTGCTTCTCTAGGACTGTTCAACTCACACATCCTTCGGGAAAGATAGTCAATGTCTTGACCCGAGTAGCCAAGCGACAGCTATATTCTCTTAACGCCAGTCCTTTGCCAGACCTCGAAGACGTTCTGGTAGTCCGTGACTTTCCGGATGTCTTTCTAGAAGAATTGCCAGGTGTTCCACCTGACAGAGATGTCGAGTTCGTGATAGAGCTTATTCCAGGGACTGTCCCAATTTCTAGAAGACCCTATAAAATGGCACCACTAGAACTAGCCGAGCTTAAGAAACAACTCGATGAGTCCTTGAAAAAGGGTTTCATCCGTCCTAGTTCGTCTCCATGGGCTTGTCCCGTCCTCTTCGTCAAGAAGAAGGATGGTACGGATCGGATGGTTGTAGATTATCGACCAGTTAACCTGGTCACAATCAAGAACAAGTATCCGCTCCCCAGGATCAACGATCTGTATGATCAGCTTGCTGGATCCTCAGTCTTCTCCAAAATGGATTTGAGGTTGGGCTACCATCAAATCAAAATCAGGAATGGGGACATTCCTAAAACGGCCTTTGTTACTCGTTATGGCCAATTTGAGTACACCGTCATGTCCTTCGGTTTAACCAACGCTCCAGCCACTTTCTCTCGCTTAATGAACTCAATCTTCATGGAGTATTTGGATAAATTCGTTGTGGTTTACCACGATGATATACTCATCTACTCCAAGAACGAGGAAGAACATGCCGAGCATCTAAGGCTAGTGTTGATGAAACTTCGAGAGCATCGCCTTTATGCCAAGTTATCTAAATGCGAATTTTGGTTGCTAGAAGTGACCTATCTAGGACATGTAATTTCTGGTAAGGGTATTGCTGTCAATCCCGAGCGAGTTCAAGCCGTCCTTAATTGGACTCCACCTGAATCGGTCAAGCAAGTTCGGAGTTTCCTTGGCTTAGCGAGCTATTGTCGCCGCTTTGTCGAGAACTTCTCCAAGGTTGCCAAACCTCTAACTGAACTCCTCAAGAAGGATAAAAAGTTCGAGTGGACTCCACAATGTGAGCACAGCTTTCAAGAACTGAAAAGACGCCTGACATCTGCTCCCGTACTGGTACCACCAGATTTCTCTAAGGACTTTGTTATCTATTGCGACGCCTCGCGACAAGGACTAGGTTGCATTCTTATGCAAGATCGTCACGTAATTTCTTATGCTTCACGGCAATTGCACCCACATGAGGAGAATTATCCTACTCATGATCTAGAGCTTGCAGCTGTAGTCCATGCACTCAAAACCTGGCGACATTACCTCCTCGGTAATCGTTGTGAAATCTTCACTGATCACCAAAGTCTGAAGTACATATTCACCCAACCGGATTTGAATCTCAGGCAAAGACGTTGGGTCGAGTTGATCACAGATTTCGACTTAGGGATAACTTACACCCCAGGAAAAGCCAATGTCATGGCTGATGCACTAAGTCGTAAATCTTATTGTAACAATCTGATGTTACAACAAAGTCAACCGCTTCTCCATGAATAATTTCGGAAGCTTAATCTTCACATCGTTCCTCAAGGATTTCTTTCCACCTTGGTGGAGAAACCTACTCTTACGGATCAAATTATCGCTGCCCAAAAGTGAGATAAAGGAATATCTAGAATCAAGGAGAACATTGCTAGCGCAGGTGCTAGATGTTTCTCCACAAATGATCATGGTGATGTGTACTTTGAGAACCGTTTAGTGGTTCCCAAGAACCAGCATCTACGGCAGTTGATCCTTAAGGAGGCTCACGAATCTCCTCTCACCATTCATCCCGGTAGTACCAAGATGTATCAGGACCTACGCCAGAGGTTCTGGTGGACTAGGATGAAGAGAGACATTGCTCAGTTTGTTGCTAGTTGCGACATCTGTCGTCGTGTAAAAGCAGAGCATCAACGGCCTGCTGGCACCCTTCAACCTTTAGCTATTCCTGAATGGAAATGGGATAAAATTGGTATGGACTTCATCACCGGTTTTCCCAAACCAAGAGAGGGAATAACGCTATCTTCGTCGTTGTCGATCGTCTTTCCAAAGTAGCCCATTTCTTGCCTGTTCGCGAGAGTATAACCGCTAGTCAGCTCGCAGACCTGTATATCTCCCGAATAGTATCCCTCCATGGTGTTCCACTGGAAATTAACTCGGATCGAGGAAGTCTCTTCACCTCTCGATTTTGGGAAAGTTTCCAAAATGCTATGGGAACCCGCCTTTCCTTTAGCACTGCTTTTCACCCTCAATCAAGTGGTCAAGTAGAACGTGTCAACCAGATTCTAGAAGACATGCTTCGAGCTTCTGTTATCTCATTCGGAATGGATTGGGAGAAATGCCTTCCATTTGCTGAATTTGCTTATAACAACAGCTATCAATCTAGCTTGGGTAAAGCCCCTTTTGAGGTTCTCTATGGACGAAGGTGTCGAACACCCCTTAACTTGTTAGAAACCGGGGAAAGACAATTCTTTGGCCCGGACAGGATCCAGGAAGCAGAAGAGCAAGTTCGCATTGTTCGTGAAAAGTTGAAAACAGCCCAATCTCGTCAAAAGAGTCAATATGACCGAAAACATAAGGCTATGTCTTTTGAGGTTGACGAGAAGGCTTACCTTCGGGTTACTCCTCTGAAGGGAACCCATCGTTTCGGTATCAAAGGCAAATTGGCTCCTCGCTACATTGGACCCTTTCGCATTCTCGCTAAACGAGGAGAAGTTGCCTACCAATTGGAACTACCTCCGCATCTCTCCAGAGTCCATGATGTCTTCCACGTTTCTCAACTCAGGTGTTGCTTCTCGGATCCTATTCGTGGAATGGACCACGAAACGCTTGATCTTCAAGATAACCTCACGTATCGAGAGTACCCCGTTCGTATCCTCGATCAAGCCGAGCGTACCACTCGACGTCATAATATCAAGTTTCTCAAGGTTCAATGGTCGCACCATTCTGAGAAGGAAGCAACTTGGGAAAGGGAGGATCGTCTTCGACTTGAGTACCCCGCCTTCTTTCCGGAGGAACCTAAATCTCGGGACGAGATTCTTTTGAGTGGGGGTGAGTTGTCACACCCTAGCTAGTTCATGCATTAGAGTGTTGCATCATGTCTATTTTTCTCAACAGAAACTTGAAATGGGGATGACAGAACCCCCAGCCCCCTCTGAATCCAACTAGGGTTTACTAAAAATATTTTCAATGAACCTGAAATGCCCTTCTAAAATGTCCATCATTTTTGCCTTGGTTCAGAGCCTCTGCCAAAAGTGGTGCACAATTTTCTAGGTCATCCTAAGGTTTTTGAATTAAATCATAAGTATTTGAGTTTGGGCATTTAAATTATATAAATTACTTTAAATGCTCAAATAATCCCAAACTAAAATGTTCCATGCTGGATATATTCCAATTAGTGGCCATGAGCAGTTTGGTGAATTTTGGAGTTGTTTAGGTATTTTTAGAAAGTCCACAAAGTTACAGAATAATAAAAAGATAAATAAAAAGAGAGAGAGGGAACTAACCTGGCAGCCCACCAGCCAGCCCACCTAGCCGGCCCAGCCCAGCAGCCGCTCTAGCGAGCTGCTTGCCTTCGCCAGGCAGGCAGGCAGGTGCTCGACGGCGGCACCAGCGCGCGCCACGCAGCTGCCCGTCGCCCTGCTTCCTTCCCTCGCCTCTCTGCTGGCCTGGACGACCTCCACGTCGCGCCCCGAACCCCGTGGACACATCCATTCTCCCCCTGCCTCTCTCCCTCACTCTCCCACGCCATGGCCGACGCCACCGCAGCCGCACCGTCGCCGTAGTCACGCTCTCCGTCGTCCTTGCGCTGTGCCATCGTGTCCAGGAGCTCCGCCGCCCTCCTCTTCTTCGAGCTAGCCGAGCCCCGAGCACTCGCTTGCCCCGAGGCCTCTGCACCGACCTCGCCCGACTCCGCCATCGCCGGAGATCCCCTTCGCCGTCACCACCGCACCAGCTCATCCCCGACCGCGTCGTCTGCTTCCTCGAGATCGCCGTGAGCCCAGCTACCTCTCTCCCCTTTCCTTTCTCGCTTCCGAGCCCCGTAGCAACTGCACGAAGCTCACCCGCACGCGCCGCCGCGGAGCTCGTCGCCGACGTGACTCCGGCCACCCACTGGCCACACCACCATGTCCAACGCACTCACCGCACTCGCAGGAACCCGTAGCACCACTTCACGCACCTCGTCGTGCCCCCTAGCGTCGTGTTCGACCTCGGCCGAACTCCGGCAACCGCCAAAGTCGTCGCCGGTGCCGTTTCCGGCCACCCCGAGCTCAACCACCACCACCAAGAGCTGCGGCTTGCTCCCAGCTACACGTAGATGCCCTCCGCGGCTCTTTTGGTCGCCGGAATGCACAAAACCACTCTCGCCGCCGCGTTCGGCCTCGCCGGCGGCTAAACGCCGGTGAGTTGACCCCGCTGACCCCTCGTTTGACCCAGGGGTGGGCCCAGTTTGACCCCCTGGGTCAATGACAGGTGGGGCCCAGCCCTGTTAACTAATCAAGATTAGTTTTAATTAATATTTAGTTAAACTAATTGCACTGACACACGGGACCCACTAGTCAGGGTTGACCTAGACTGTTTCGTTGACCGCTGACGTCATCCTGACGTAATGCTGATGCAGTAATTTATTTACTGGAATTATTTTTATACAGGAAATTCCAGTAAATACCACAAACTTTGAAAAATCATAGAGATTAATCTGTAACTCCAAATGCAAAGTTTTATATATAAAAAAAGATCAGAAAAATCCAATCTATCCATCTGTACTGGTTTAATGCATGTTTAAGCAAGCTAACCTGATGTTTAGTGCAGAACAAGATAAAGCACTTAAAAGGGCCATTTATGAGTTTGAAATTTGAATCTTTGATTCAAAATGGTTCAAACCCATCTGGTCTTAGTTGCATTAGCCCAATACACTCATTTTGTCATGTCTCATGCATGCATCATATTGTTGCATATTGTTTGGTGATGTTGTGTATCGGTGCTCTTTGTGGCAGGTCCTGCCTCCGAGGAGTACCGTCATTCCCCCAATGAAGAACAATATCAGTGCATCGACCCATCAGGCAAGCAACCAACCATTTGATCATATCGATACAATCCCATGTTCTCGCTTCTGCTCTCTTTTACTGCATTAAGACAACGCGTTTCAAACTGTTGTGTGCTACGGTAGTTGAACCCATTTCCTCTGCATGACCTGTCATTGCCACAGTAACTAGATGAAACCCACTAGCATGTGTAGGAGTTGATTGAGCCATATGTATGTGATGTTCCTACCTTGCTATGCCTGCTACGCTTAGAGTCGTGTCAGGTCTGGTTCATCTGGGTGATGGGCTAGAGTGAAATGATCATGCCGGTAATGAGAGTGATGTGTTGAACATGATTTGGTAAAGGTATCGATGAGAGGCCATGTAGGAGTACATGGTGGGTTGTTTCATTGAAGCCGACCTTAAGCACTGAGATTTGTATGTGTGATTTAAGATTCAGCTACTACCATGCATTGGGCCCTGAAATATGACCCCGCTCGACTTCTTATTCACCCTAGTCCTCTGTCCAGGAGTTGCAAGTAGTTTCTAGTGTTTGTAGGTTACTGGAGGCCGTGGGCAGCGCTGACCCGCGGGGTGGGCTGTGATGCGGTAGGTACGTGGCCGGGTATGCCGGGCACCCGTTAGGTGTCTCGGAACCCTGTACACATCGTTCGGGGCCGTATGTGGAAACCCTGGCCGGACTCCCTGCGGATGGAACCTGAATAGGCGATAAACCTGGACTAGAGACTTAGGTGTTTAGGTAGGTCGTGGTCTACACCCACGTCGGCTTTCGCTTGAAGTCTGCCGAGCACATGTCGTGTGCAGACGCTAAGTGGTGGAAACATGTATGAAGAAGTACACCCCTGCAGGGTTAACATTATCTATTCGAATAGCCGCGTCCGCGACAAAGGACTACTTGGTTGCCAATACAGTTCATAGACAAGTAAATGGATACTACTAAAAATCTCAAGATAAGCGTGAGTGCCGAGGATGGCTCTTCCGTAGGAAGACGGAGGTGGATCCTCGGTAGAGTATTGAAGTGGTGAGTAGTGGACTCGTGTGCGCAAAACCATTTCAAGTTGGTGTCTCGTAGGATAGCTTAGCCAAGAGTCAAAGCTGGCTTGCTGCAATAACCCCACCAACCCTTCTTGATAATGTGCATGTATGTAGGATCTGATGTAAGTCTTGCTGAGTACCTTTGTACTCATGTTGCTTTAATTTACATTTTTCAGAAGACGCTGCAACCCCTTCTGATGGGTTCTTCGTAGACATTGACATCGATGAGTAGACTGAGGCCCAGGTGGTGATCCTGAGCTTGTGAAGGACCACGTAGTATAGCCAGGCTTCCCAAGCCTCTTTTATTTTACTAGTTGTCTGTACTCAGACAAGTTACTTCCGCTGTTGGCTTGTATGTCTGTATGACTTGAATGCTGGGTCGTGTGACCCGTACTTGTGTGTATGCTATGTATGGCTCTCTGAGCCTTTAAATAAAGTACTTGTGTTGTAGAGTCATGTTGTGATGCCTTGTTGTATTTGCACATATCGAGCATATTGTGTGTATGATTGAAATGCTTGGTATGTGTGGGATCTGACTATCTAGTTGTTTATTCTTAGTAGCCTCTCTTACCGGGAAATGTCTCCTAGTGTTTCCACTGAGCCTTGGTAGCTTGCTACTGCTCCGGAACACTTAGGCTGGCCGGCATGTGTCCTTCTTCGTTCCTGTGTCTGTCCCTTTGGGGAAATGTCACGCGATGGATACCGGAGTCCTGTTAGCCCGCTACAGCCCGGTTTACCGGAGTCCTGCTAGCCCAGTGCTACAGCCCGGATTTACTCATTGATGATCGACACGTTCGATGCTGGGTCATGGATGCCTGTCCCTGTAAGTTTGTGCCACTTTGGGTTTACGATTAGCCATGTCAGCCCGGGCTCCTTACCATATGGATGCTAGCGACTCTATCATATACGTGTGCCAAAAGGCGCAAACGTTCCCGGGCAATGGTAAGACGACACCCGTGGGAATACCGTGCGTGAGGCCGCAAAGTGATATGAGGTGTTACATGCTAGATCGATGTGGCTTTGAGTCGGGGTCCTGACATATTCCAATGGTTGCTCCACTATACGCATCCGGTTTGCTACTCAGAGTCATTCGGATAGGTGTTAAAGCTTGCATCGTCGTAACCCTTTACGCCAAACTCTTTATCACCTCCATAATCGAGAAACATTTCCTTATTCCTCTAAGGATAATTTTGACCGTTGTCCAATGATCCGTTCCTGGATCATTCTTGTACCCCTTGACTGACTTATGGCAAGGCACACTTCCGGTGCGGTACACAGCATAGCATACTATAGAGCCTACGTCTAAAGCATAGGGGACGACCTTCATCCTTTCTCTCTGTTCTGCCGTGGTCGAGCTTTAAGTCTTAACTTCATACCTTACATCTCAGGCAAGAACTCCTTCTTTCACTGATTCATCTTGAACACCTTCAAGATCATGTCAAGGTATATGCTCATTTGAAAGTACCATTAAGTGTTTTGATCTATCCTTATAGATCTTGATGCTCAATGTTCAAGCAGCTTAATCCAGGTTTTTCCCTTGAAAAACACTTTTCAAATAACCCTTTATGCTTTCCAAAAATTCTACATCATTTCTGATCAACAATATGTCAACAACATATAGTCATCAGAAATTCTATAGTGCTCCCACTCACTTCTTTGGAAATACAAGTTTCTCATAAACTTTGTATAAACCCAAATCTTTGATCATCTTATCAAAGTACATATTCCAACTCCGAGATGCTTACTCCAGTCCATGGAAGGATCGCTGGAGCTAGCAAACCTTTTAGTATCCTTAGGATCGACAAAAACTTTCTGATTGTATCACATGCAACCTTTCCTTACGAAAACTGGTAAGGAAACTCATTTTGACATCCGTCTGCCAGATTTCGTAAATGCAGCTAATGCTAACATGATTTCGACGGACTTAAGCATCGCCACGGATGAGAAAATCTCATTGTAGTCAACTCCTTGAACTTGTGAAAAACTCTTTGCCACAAGTCGAGCTTCATAGACGGTGACATTACCGTCCACGTCCGTCTTCTTCTTAAAGATCCATTTATCTCAACGGCTTGCCGATCATTGGGCAAGTCCACCAAAGTCCATGCTTTGTTCTGATACATGGATCCTATCTCGGATTTCATGGCTCCTAACCATTTGTCGGAATTTGGGCCCACCATCGCTTCTCCATAGCTCGTAGGTTCATTGTTGTCTAGCAACATAACCTTCAAGACAGGATCACCGTACCACTACGAAGCAGTACGCGTCCTTGTCGTCCTACGAGGTTCAGTAGTGACTTGATCCGAAGCTTCATGATCAATATCATAAGCTTCCACTTCAATTGGTGTAGGTGCCACGGGAACAACTTCCTGTGCCCTGCTACACACTGGTTGAAGTGATGGTTCAATAACCTCATCAAGTCTCCACCATCCTCCCACTCAATTCTCGAGACAAACCTTTCCTCGAGAAAGGACCCGATTCAAGAAACAATCCCTATTGCTTTCGGATCTGAATTAGGAGGTATACTCAACTGTTTTGGGTGTCCTATGAAGATGCATTTTATCCGCTTTGGGTTCGAGCTTATCAACTTGAAACTTTTTCACATAAGCGTCGTAGCCCCAAACTTTTAAGAAACGACAACTTAGGTTTCTCCAAACCACAGTTCAAACGGTGTCGTCTCAACGGAATTACGTGGTGCCCTATTAAAGTGAGTGTGGTTGTCTCTAATGCCTAACCCATGAACGATAGTGGTAATTTGATAAGAAACATCATGGTACGCACCATATCCAATAGGGTGCAACTATGATGTTCGGACACACCATCACACTATGGTGTTCCAGGAGGTATTAATTGTGAAACAATTTCCACAATGTCTTAATTGCGTGCCAAAGCTCGTAACTCAGATACTCATCTCTATGATCATATCATAGACATTTTATCCTTTTGTCACGATGATCTTCAATTTCACTCTGAAATTACTTGAACCATTCAATAATTCAGACTTGTGTTTCATCAAGTAAATATACTCAGTATCTACTCAAATCATCCGTGAAGTAAGAACATAACGATATCCACTGCGTGCCTTAGCACTTATTGGACTGCACACATCAAAATGTATTACTGCCAACAAGTTGCTATCTTGTTCCATCTTACTGAAAACGAGGCTTTTCAGTCATCTTGCCCATGTGGTATGATTTGCATATCTCAAGTGATTCAAAATCAAGTGAGTCCAAATGATCCATCTGCATGGAGTATCTTCATGCGTATACACCAATAGACATGGTTCGCATGTCTCAAACTTTTCAAAACGAGCGAGTCCAAAGATCCATCAACATGGAGCTTCTTCATGCGTTTTACACCAATATGACTTACATGGCAGTGCCACAAGTAAGTGGTACTATCATTACTATCTTATATCTCTTGGCATGAAAATGTGTATCACTACGATCGAGATTCAATAAACCATTCCTATTAGGTGCAATACCATTGAAGGTATTATTCAAATAAATAGATTAACCATTATTCTCCTTAAATGAATAACCGTATTGCGATAGACATAATCCAATCATGTCTATGCTCAACGCAAACACCAAATGACAATTATTCAGGTTTAATACTAATCTTGATGGTAGAGGGAGCGTGCGATGTTTGATCACATCAAACTTGGAAACACTTCCAACACATATCGTTAGCTCACCTTTAGCTAGTCTCCGTTTATCCCGTAGCTCTTTTATTTCGAGTTACTAACACTTAGCAACCGAACTGGTATCTTAATACCCTGGTGCTACTAGGAGCACTAGTAAAGTACACATTAACATAATGTATATCCAATATACTTCTATCGACCTTGCCAGCCTTCTCATCTACCAAGTATCTAGGGTAATTTTGCTCTAGTGACTGTTCCCCTTATCACAGAAGCACTTAGTTTCGGGTTTGGGTTCAATCTTGGGTTTCTTCACTAGAGCAGCAGCTGATTTGCCATTTCATGAAGTATCCCTTCTTGCCCTTGCCCTTCTTGAAACTAGTGGTTTTACCAACCATCAACAATTGATGCTCCTTCTTGATTTCTACTTTCACGGTGTCAAACATCGCGAATACCTCAAGGATCATTATCTCTATCCCTGATATGTTATAGTTCATCATGAAGCTCTAGCAGCTTGGTGGCAATGACTTTGGAGAAACATCACTATCTCGTCTGGAAGATCAACTCCCACTCGATTCAAGTGATTGTTGCACTCAGACAATCTGAGCACAAGCTCAACGATTGAGCTTTTCTCCCTTAGTTTGCAGGCTCAGAAAATCGTCGGAGGTCTTATACCTCTTGACGTGGGCACGAGCCTGAAATCCCAATTTCAGCCCTCGAAACATCTCATATGTTCCGCGACGTTTCAAAAAACGTCTTTGGTGCCTCAACTCTAAACCGTTTAACTGAACTATCACATAGTTATCAAAACGTGTATGTCCAATGTTCGCAACATCCACAGACGACGATTGGGGTTCAGCACACTAAGCGGTGCATTAAGGACATAAGCTTTCTACTGTCCGCATAATCGCTACTGTCAACTTTCAACTATATTTTCTCTAGGAACATATCTAAATAGTGGAACTAAAGCGCGAGCTTACGACATAATTTGCAAAGATCTTTTGACTATGTTCAGGATAATTAAGTTCATCTCATGAACTCCCACTCAGATAGACATCCCTCTAGTCATCTAAGTGATTACATGATCCGAGTCAACTATGCCATGTCCGATCATCATGTGAGACGAACTAGTCATCATCGGTGAACATCTTCATGTTGATCGTATCCTCCATACGACTCATGCTCGACCTTTCGGTCTCTTGTGTTCCGAGGCCATGTCTGTACATGTTAGGCTCGTCAAGTTAACCTAAGTGTTTCGCGTGTGTAAATCTGGCTTACACCCGTTGTATGTGAACGTAAGAATCTATCACACTCGATCATCACGTGGTGCTTCGAAACGACGAACTTTCGCAACGGTGCACAGTTAGGGGGAACACTTTCTTGAAATTTTAATGAGGGATAATCTTATTTACTACCGTCGTTCTAAGCAAATAAGATGTATAAACATGATAAACATCACATGCAATCAAATAGTGACATGATATGGCCAATATCATTTTGCTCCTTTTGATCTCCATCTTCGGGGCTCCATGATCATCATCGTCACTGGCATGACACCATGATGTCCATCATCATGATCTCCATCATCGTGTCTTCATGAAATTGTCTCGCCAACTATTACTTCTACTACTATGGCTACCGGTTAGCAATAAAGTAAAGTAATTACATGGCGTTGTATAATGACACGCAGGTCATACAATAAATAAAGACAACTCCTATGGCTCCTGCCGGTTGTCATACTCATCAACATGCAAGTCGTGATTCCTATTACAAGAACATGATCGATCTCATCCATCACATATCATTCATCACATTCTTCTTGGCCATATCACATCACATAGCATACCCTGCAAAAACAAGTTAGACGTCCTCTAATTGTTGTTTGCATGTTTTACGTGGCTGCTATGGGTTTCTAGCAAGAACGTTTCTTACCTACGCAAAACCACAACGTGACATGCCAATAGCTATTTACCCTTCATAAGGACCCTTTTCATCGAATCTGTTCCGACTAAAGTGGGACAGACTGGCACCCGCTAGCCACCTTATGCACCAAGTGCATGTCAGTCAGTGGAATCTGTCTCACGTAAGAGTACGTGTAAGGTCGGTCCGGGCTGCTTCATCCCACAATACCGTCGAAACAAGATTGGACTAGTAACGGTAAGCATATTGAACAAAATCAACGCCCACAACTACTTTGTGTTCTACTCGTGCAAAGAATCTACGCAATAGACCTAGCTCATGATGCCACTGTTGGGGAACGTAGCAGAAATTCAAAATTTTCCTACGTGTCACCAAGATCTATCTATGGAGAAACCAGCAACGAGGGGAAGGAGAGTGCATCTACATACCCTTGTAGATCGCTAAGCGGAAGAGTTCAAGAGAACGGGGTTGAAGGAGTCGTACTAGTCGTGATCCAAATCACCGGAGATCCTAGTGCCAAACGGACGGCACCTCCGCGTTCAACACACTTACAGCCCGGTGACGTCTCCCACGCCTTGATCCAGCAAGGAGAGAGGGAGAGGTTGAGGAAGACTCCATCCAGCAGCAGCACAACGGCGTGGTGGTGATGGAGGAGCGTGGTAGTCCAGCAGGGCTTCGCCAAGCACCGCGGGAGAGGAGGAGTAAGAGAGGTAGGGCTGCGCCAAGAGGGAGAGGTTCTCGCGTCTCTAGCAGCCCCAAAAACCCCACTGTTTATAGGGGAAGGGGAGGGGGCTGCGCCCCCTCTAGGGTTCCCTCCCCAGGGGTGGCGGCAGCCCCAGATGCCATCTGGTGGCAGCCAGAAGGGGGAGAGGGGGGAGGCGCACCTAGGGTGGGCCTTAGGGCCCATCTGCCCTAGGGTTTGCCCCCTTCCCCACTTCCTTGCGCCTTGGGCCCTGTGGGGGGGCGCACCAGCCCACCTGGGGCTGGTCCCCTCCCACACTTGGCCCATGCAGCCCTCCAGGGTTGGTGGCCCCACTTGGTGGACCCCCCGGGACCCTCCCGGTGGTCCCGGTACGTTACCAGAAAAACCCAAAACTTTTCCGGTGACCAAAACAGGACTTCCTATATATAAATCTTTACCTCCGGACCATTCCGGAACTCCTCGTGACATCCGAGATCTCATACGGGACTCCAAACAACATTCGGTAACCACATACAAACTTCCTTTATAACCCTAGCGTCATCGAACCTTAAGTGTGTAGACCCTACGGGTTCGGGAACCATGCAGACATGACCGAGACGTTCTCCGGTCAATAACCAACAGCAGGATCTGGATACCCATGTTGGCTCCCACATGTTCCATGATGATCTCATCGGATGAACCACGATGTCAAGGACTCAATCGATCCCGTATACAGTTCCCTTTGTTTAGCGGTATAGTACTTGCCCGAGATTCGATCGTCGGTATACCGATACCTTGTTCAATCTCGTTACCGGCAAGTCTCTTTACTCGTTCCGTAACACATCATCCTGTGATCAACCCTTTGATCACATTGTGCACATTATGATGATGTCCTACCGAGTGGGCCCAGAGATACCTCTCTGTTTACACGAAGTGACAAATCCCAGTCTCGATTCGTGCCAACCCAACAGACACTTTCGAAGATACCTGTAGTGCACCTTTATAGCCACCCAGTTACGTTGTGACGTTTGGTACACCCAAAGCATTCCTACGGTATCCGGGAGTTGCACAATCTCATGGTCTAAGGAAATGATACTTGACATTAGAAAAGCTTTAGCATACGAACTACGATCTTTGTGCTAGGCTTAGGATTGGGTCTTGTCCATCACATCATTCTTCTAATGATGTGATCCCGTTATCAACGACATCCAATGTCCATGGTTAGGAAACCGTAACCATCTATTGATCAACGAGCTAGTCAACAGAGGCTTACTAGGGACATGGTGTTGTCTATGTATCCACACATGTATCTGAGTTTCCTTTCAATACAATTATAGCATGGATAATAAACGATTATCATGAACAAGGAAATATAATAATAACTAATTTATTATTGCCTCTAGGGCATATTTCCAACACCGGAAGGCATCCCCTCTTTCGTCTTCGTCTAACAGTAACTTTACTTGAGGCTATATTTTTATTCACCACATGATATGTGTTTTGCTTGGGGCATCTTGTATGATTTGAGTATTTGCTTTTTAGTTTACCACAATCATCCTTGATGTACACACCTTTTCGGAGAGACAAGCATGAATTGTGATTTATTGGAATACTCTATGTGCTTCACTTATATCTTTTGAGCTAGACAATATTGCTCTAGTGCTTCACTTATATCTTTTTAGAGCACGGCGATGGTTTTATTTTATAGAAATTGTTAAACTTTCATGCTTCACTAATATTATTTTGATAGTCTTTTAGAACAGCATGGTAATTTGCTTTGGTTATAAAATTAGTCCTAATATGATGGGAATCCAAGATGGATATAATAAAAACTTTCATAGCAAGTGCATTGAATACTATGAGAAGTTTGATTCTTTATGATTGTTTCGAGATATGAAGATGGTGATATTAGAGTCATGCTAGTAGAGTAGTTGTGAATTTGAGAGATACTTGTGTTAAAGTTTGTGTTTATTGTAGCATGCATGTATGTGAACCGTTATGTGATGAAGTTGGAGCATGATTTATTAATTGATTGTCTTCCTTATGAGTGGCGGTCGGGGACGAGCGATGGTCTTTTCCTACCAATCTATCCCCCCTAGGAGCATGCGCGTAGTACTTCGTTTCGCTAACTAATAGATTTTTGCAATAAGTATGTGAAAGTGCAACTATCCCTGGGTGGTTTTGGTAATTATTAACAACATATAGCTCATTGAACTAATGATATTTCAAGATGAATATTTCAGGAAAGTTCAATGATTGGCATGGCATGGATTAGGAATGTGGACCCCTCAAAATGCTAAGGACAAAGGATT
The DNA here is from genome assembly GCF_018294505.1 of Triticum aestivum. NCBI lineage: Eukaryota > Viridiplantae > Streptophyta > Magnoliopsida > Poales > Poaceae > Triticum > Triticum aestivum. Next base: position 393,988,539 of record NC_057798.1, on the reverse strand, counting down.
GGCTCAAGCTCTAAAGCTCAAGACTCTACATTTTACTTTTAGTGATCCAAGATCACATTGAGTCCATAGGAAAAGCCAATACTATTAAAAGGGGATGAGGTGTTGCTTAATGGCTTGCTTGCTCAAGATTCTTAGTGATATGCTCCGAAAACCCTCAACCACTTTCTCATATCCACATATGTCCCAAATTAAAAGTCAAACTAAGCCCCACCGATTTGATCTATCCGGCGCCACCGAGTTCATTTGACATAGCCACTGCCAGAAACCCTAGTCACTTCCGTCTCACCGATAGCGATCTCGGTCTCACGGAGATGGGATTGCAAACTCTTTGTTTCCCTTCGTAACGTTTCGGTCTAACCGGGATGAGCGATCGGTCCCACCGAGTTTGCAATGCAAACTCTCCATTTCCCCTTCGTAACGCTTCGGTCTCACCGAGATGAGTGAATCGGTCCCACCGAGTTTGCCTGACCAACTCTCTGGTTAGCTTATTACCAAAGTTGGTCCAAACGAGTTTGCGTAATCGGTCTCACCGAGATTACATTATGCCCTAACCCTAAAGAAATTGGTCCCACCGAGTTGACATGTCAGTCCCACCGAAATGCCTAACGGTCACATTATGAACTAAATCGGTCTGACCGAGTTTCATGATTCGGTCTCACCGAGTTTGGTAAATTGTGTGTAACGGTTAGATTTCGTGTGGAAGCTATATATACCCCTCCACCCTCTCTTCATTCGTGGAGAAAGCCATCAGAACATGCCTACACTTCCAGCATTCATTTTCTGAGAGAGAACCACCTACTCATGTGTTGAGGTCAAGATATTCCATTCCAACCACATAAATCTTGATCTCTAGCCTTCCCCAAGTTCCTTTCCACTCAAAATATCTTTCCACCAAATCCAATCCTATGATAGAGAGTTGAGTGTTGGGGAGACTATCATTTGAAGCACAAGAGCAAGGATTTCATCATCAACACACCATCTATTACCTTTTGGAGAGTGGTGTCTCCTAGATTGGTTAGGTGTCATTTGGGAGCCTCCGTCAAGATTGTGGAGTTGAACCAAGGAGTTTGTACGGGCAAGGAGATCTCCTACTTCGTGAAGATCTACCCTAGTGAGGCAAGTCCTTCGTGGGGCGATGGCCATGGTGGGATAGACAAGGTTGCTTCTTCATGGACCCTTCGTGGGTGGAGCCCTCCGTGGACTCGCGCAGCCGTTACCCTTCGTGAGTGCTACGTCTTGAGCTTGCGTTGGTTTTCCTTGAAGAGGAAAGGGTGATGCAGCAATAGTAGCGTAAGTTTTTCCCTTAGTTTTTGAGAACCAAGATATCAATCCAGTAGGAGGCTCCTCAAAAGTCTCACGCACCTACACAAACAAACAAGAACTCGCAACCAACGCAATAAAGGGGTTGTCAATCCCTTCACGGCCACTTGCGAAAGGTAGATCTGATAAAGATAATATGATAAGATAAATATATTTTTGGTATTTTATGATATAGATAGGAAAAGTAAAGATGCAAATAAAAGTAGATTCAAAGCTTATATGATAAGATATAGACCCGGGGGCCATAGGTTTCACTAGTGGCTTCTCTCAAGATAGCATAAGTATTATAGTGGGTGAACGAATTACTGTCGAGCAATTGATAGAAAAGCGAATAATTATGAGATTATCTAGGCATGGTCATGTATATAGGCATCACGTCCGTGACAAGTAGACCGACTCCTGCCTGCATCTACTACTATTACTCCACACATCGACCGCTATCCAGCATGCATCTAGAGTATTAAGTTCATAAAGAACGGAGTAACGCATTAAGAAAGATGACATGATGTAGAGGGATAAATGCATGCAATATGATATAAACCCCATCTTTTTATCCTCGATGGCAACAATACAATACGTGCCTTGCTACCCCTGCTGTCACTGGGAAAGGACACCGCAAGATTGAACCCAAAGCTAAGCACTTCTCCCATTGCAAGAAAGATCAATCTAGTAGGCCAAACCAAACTGATAATTCGAAGAGACTTGCAAAGATAACTTAATCACACATAAAAGAATTCAAAGGAGATTCAAATATTTCTCATAGATAAACTTAATCATAAACCCACAATTCATCGTGTCTCAACAAACACACCGCAAAAAGAGTTACATCGAATAGATCTCCAAGAAGATTGAGGAGAACATGGTATTGAGATCCAAAGAGAGAGAAGAAGCCATCTAGCTAATAACTATGGACCCGAAGGTCTGTGGTAAACTACTCACAACTCATCGGAAGGGCTATGGTGTTGATGTAAAAGCCCTCCGTGATCGATTCCCCCTCCGGCGGAGCGCCAGCGAAGGCTCCAAGATGGGATCTCGCGGATATAGAAGGTTACGGCGGTGGAAATAGTTTTTCGTGGTCGCTTCTGATGTTTTCGGGGTACATGGGTATATATAGGAGGAAGAAGTAGGTCGGTGGACTCCCGAGGGGCCCACGAGATAGGGGGCGCACCTAGTAGAGGGGGCGTGTCCTCCACCCTCGTGGCCGCCTCCCTTGTTTCTTGACTTCCACTCCAAGTCCTCTGGATCATGTTTGTTCCAAAAATCACGCTCCCGAAGGTTTCATTCCGTTTGGACTCCGTTTGATATCCCGTTTCTTCGAAACACTAAAATAGGCAAAAAAAACAGCAATACGGGCTGGGCCTCTAGTTAGTAGGTTAGTCCCAAAAATGATATAAATGTCTAAAGTAAAGCCCATAAACATCCAAAACGGGTAATATAATAGCATGGAACAATCAAAAATTATAGACACGTTGGAGATGTATGAAGCATCCCCAAGCTTAATTCATGCTCGTCCTCGAGTAGGTAAATGATAAAAACATAATTTTTGATGTGGAATGCTACCTAGCATAATTCTCAATGTAATTTTCTTTATTGTGGCATGAATTTTCAGATCCAAATGATTCAAAATAAAAGTTCATATTGACATAAGAAATAGTAACACTTCAAGCATACTAATCAAAGCAATCATGTCTTCTCAAAATAACATGGCTAAAGAAAGTTCATCCCTACAAAATCATATAGTTAGGCTATGCTTCATTTTTGTCACACAAAAATGTTCCCATCTTATACACCCCCGATGACAATTGTTTCATACTTATATAATCTCAAACTTTTTCAACTTTCACGCAATACATGAGTGCGAGCCATGGATATAGCACTATGGGTGGAATAGAATATGATGATGGGGATTGTGTGGACAAGACAAAAAGGAGAAAGTCTCACATTGACGAGGATAATCAACGGGCTATGGAGATGCCCATCAATTGATGTCAACTTGAGGAGTAGGGATTGACATGCAACGGATGCACTAGAGCTATAAATGTATGAAAGCTCAACAAAAGAAACTAGTGGGCGTGCATCCAACTTGCTTGCTCACGAAGACCTAGGGCATTTTGAGGAAGCCCGTCGTAGGAATATACAAGCCAAGTTCTATAATGAAAAATTCCCACTGGTATATGAAAGTGACAACATATGAGACTCTCTATATGAAGAACATGGTGCTACTTTGAAGCACAAGTGTGGAAAAAGAATAGTAACATTGCCCCCTTTTTATTTTTATTTCCTTTTTTTCCTTTTTTTTCTTTGGCCCTTTGTTTTCTTTTGGCCTTTCTTTTTTTCCTTTTTTTTCTTTGGCCTTTCCTTTTTTTTCTTTTGGCCTTTCTCTTTTTTTATATTTGGGGACAATGCTCTAATAATAATGATGATCATCACACTTCTATTTATTTACAACTCATGAATTACAACTCAAAACTAGAACAAGATATGACACTATATGAATGCCGCCGGCAGTGTACCGGCATGGGCAATGAATCAAGAGTGACATGTATGAAAAATTATGCATGGTGGCCTTGCCACAAATACGATGTCAACTACATGATCATGCAAGGCAATATGACAATGATAATGCGTGTCATGATGATAAATGGAACGGTGGAAAGTTGCATGGCAATATATCTCGGAATGGCTATGGAAATGCCATAATAGGTAGGTATGGTGGTTGTTTCGAGGAAGATACAAGGAGGTTTATGTGTGATAGAGCGTATCGTATCACGGGGTTTGGATGCACCGGCGAAGTTTGCACCAACTCTCAAGGTGAGAAAGGGCAATGCACGGTACCGAAGAGGCTAGCAATGATGGAAGGGTGAGAGTGCGTATAATCCATGGACTCAACACTAGTCAAAAGAACTCATATACTTATTGCAAAAATCTACAAGTCATCAAAAAACCAAGCACTACGCGCATGCTCCTAGGGGGATAGATTGGTAGTAAAAGACCATCGCTCGTCCCCGACCGCCACTCATAAGGACGCACAATCTAAGAACACCTCATGTTTCAAATTTGTTACACAACTTTAACCATACGTGCATGCTACGAGACTTGCTAACTTCAACACAAGCATTCTTTAAATTCATAATCACCCAACTACCATGACTCTAATATAACTACCTCCATATCTCAAAACAATTATGAAGTATCAAATTGATCATAGCATTCAATTCACTTCCTATGATAGTTTTTATTATACCCAACTTGGATGCCCATCATTCTAGGACCAATTTTATAACCATAGCAAATACCATGATGTTCTAAGAGACTCTCAAAATAATATAAGTGAAGCATGAGAGAATAACAATTTCTACAAAATTAAGCCACTGCCGTGCTCTAAAAGATATAAGTGAAGCACTAGAGCAAAAACTATATAGCTCAAAAGATATAAGTGAAGCACATAGAGTATTCTAATAAATTTCAATCAAGTGGGTTTCTCCCAAAAGGTGTGTACAGCAAGTATGATTGTGGTAAACTAAAAAGCAAAGACTAATATCATACAAGACGCTCCAAGCAAAACACATATCATGTGGCGAATAAAAATATAGCTCCAAGTAAAGTTACCGATGAACAAAGACGAAAGAGGGGATGCCTTCCCGGGGCATCCCCAAGCTTAGGCTTTTGGCTATTCTTGAATATCTTGGGGTGCCTTGGGAATCCCCAAGCCTAGGCTCTTGCCACTCCTTATTCCATAATCCATCATATCTTTACCCAAAACTTGAAAACTTCACAACACAAAACTCAACAGGAAATCTCGTAAGCTCCGTTAGTCCAAGAAAGAAAAACCACCACATAAGGTACTGTAATGAACTCATTATTTATTTATATTGGTGTTAAACCTACTGTATTACAACTTCTCTATGGTTCATACCCTTACATAATAGCCATAGATGAATCAAAATAAGCAAACAACACACGAAAAGCAGAATCTGTCAAAAACAGAACAATCTGTAGCAATCTGTAACTCTCGAATACTTCTGGAACTCTAAAAATCCTACCAAATTAGGAAGTCCTGGTAAATTTTTCTATTGATCTACAGAAAAAAGAATCAACGGAAAATCATGTTTATGTGAATTACCAAAATTATTTTCATGCGCGCAAAGTTTCTGTTTTTCAACAGAATCAAATTAACTATCACCATAGGTTATCCTATAGGTTCTACTTGGCACAAACACTAATTAAAACATAAAAACACATCTAAACATAAGGTAGATGATAAATTTATTACTAAACATAAGCAAAAACAAAAAACAAAGATAAAATTGGGTTGCCTCCCAACTAGCGCTATCGTTTAACGCCCCTAGCTAGGCATAAAAGCGAGGATAGATCTAAGTAGTGCCATAATAATAAGATAGATCACGAAAACTCATCTCATATTATCTACGTTCAGCAGAAAGTTTTCTTTGAGGCAAGCAATGGTAATCAAAAATGCTAAATTTAATGGGACAAAAGTCCCCAAGATCAATCTCAGGAGGTATGGGTTCATCCTTTGGCCCTTCATATTGCACAACTAATTCATCATTATAAGCATTTTTTGGCAGAACTTTGTGAGCCTGTACTCAAGAGAGTATCCTAGCTCATTGTTTCGAAGAGCAAAATCATTATTAAGTTCGGAAATTCTATCAACTAGGACATTGGTAGGAACCTTTTTTCTAAGGTTTTCATTAAAAACAACATAGTCCAAAGATTGAAAACGCCTAATTTCCTCTTGATCAGAAAGGATCGCCTCTATGGGAGGACGGCCGGCGTCCACCCTATAGCGTGCAAAGATTTCTTTGGCCTCTCTTATTATAAATCTAAACTCATGAGCCAAAAAGATAGTAGCGGCGCGCTTAACAGAAGAATGCTTAATATTAGAAAATTCCAAGAAAATTCTTTGTATGCAAGGATGCATACGCATAAATTGTCTTTCAAGCTCAACTACAAGCATGGCGATAGCATCCACAAGACTACTAGTTCTATGAAGAATAGAACCACCCATAGAAGGTAAAGCACCGGCACAAGTAAAGAAGTCTTGAATAACCCATTTTCTAATAATATTACCACTATCGATACGAAACTTTTTAGCATGCAAGATAGGGGGTTCTTCAGCAGGAGCATCAGAATTTTCCATGTTATCATTATTGTCCATATCGATGATAATCTCCCCAATTTTAGACATAACGGCAAACAAAAGCGAGGAGGAAGAAGAAGGCAAGCAGAAAAGAGAGGAGATTGGGAAAGAGAGGGCGAATAAAACGACAAAGGTGAAGTGGGGGAGAGGAAAATGAGAGGCAAATGGCAAATAATGTAAGTGCGAGGGAGATGAGTTTGTGATGGGTACTTGGTATGTCTTGACTTGAGCGAAGATCTCCCCGGCAACGGCGCCAGAAATCCTTCTTGCTACGTCTTGAGCTTGCGTTGGTTTTCCTTGAAGAGGAAAGGGTGATGCAGCAATAGTAGCGTAAGTATTTCCCTCAGTTTTTGAGAACCAAGGTATCAATCCAGTAGGAGGCTCCTCAAAAGTCCCACACACCTACACAAACAAACAAGAACTTGCAACCAATGCAATAAAGGGGTTGTCAATCCCTTCACGGCCACTTGCGAAAGTGAGATCTGATAGAGATAATATGATAAGATAAATATATTTTTGGTATTTTATGATATAGATAGGAAAAGTAAAGATGCAAATAAAAGTAGATTGAAAGCTTATATGATAAGAGATAGACCCGGGAGCCATAGGTTTCACTAGTGGCTTCTCTCAAGATAGCATAAGTATTACGGTGGGTGAACAAATTACTGTCGAGCAATTGATAGAAAAGCGAATAATTATGAGATTATCTAGGCATGATCATGTATATAGGCATCACGTCTGTGACAAGTAGACCGACTCCTGCCTGCATCTACTACTATTACTCCACACATCGACCGCTATCCAGCATGCATCTAGAGTATTAAGTTCATAAAGAACATAGTAACACATTAAGAAAGATGACATGATGTAGAGGGATAAACTCATGCAATATGATATAAACCTCATCTTTTTATCCTCGATGGCAACAATACAATACGTGCCTTGCTACCCCTGCTGTCACTGGGAAAGGACACCGCGAGATTGAACCCAAAGCTAAGCACTTCTCCCATTGCAAGAAAGATCAATCTAGAGGCCAAACCAAACTGATAATTCGAAGAGACTTGCAAAGATAACTTAATCACACATAAAAGAATTCAAATATTTCTCATAGATAAACTTAATCATAAACCCACAATTCATCGGATCTCGACAAACACACCGCAAAAAGAGTTACATTGAATAGATCTCCAAGAAGATCGAGGAGAACATGGTATTGAGATCCAAAGAGAGAGAGAGAAGAAGCCATCTAGCTAATAACTATGGACCAGAAGGTCTGTGGTAAACTACTCACAACTCATCGGAAGGGCTATGGTGTTGATGTACAAGCCCTCCGTGATCGATTCCCCCTCCGGTGGAGCACCGACGAAGGCTCCAAGATGGGATCTCGCGGATACAGAAGGTTACGGTGGTGGAAATAGTTTTTCGTGGTCGCTTCTGATGTTTTCGGGGTACATGGGTATATATAGGAGGAAGAAGTAGGTCGGTGGACTCCTGAGGGGCCCACAAGATAGGGGGCGCCTAGTAGGGGCGCTCCCTCCACCCTTGTGGTCGCCTCCCTTGTTTCTTGACTTCCACTCCAAGTCCTCTAGATCACGTTTGTTCCAAAAATCACGCTCCCGAAGGTTTCATTCCGTTTGGACTCCGTTTGATATCCCTTTTCTTCGAAACACTGAAATAGGCAAAAAACAGCAATACGGGTTGGGCCTCCGGTTAGTAGGTTAGTCCCAAAAATTGTAAAGTAAAGCCCATAAACATCCAAAACGGGTAATATAATAGCATGGAACAATCAAAAATTATAGATATGTTGGAGACGTATCAGTGGGCTGAAGTCTCCGTCAACGTGGATGTACGATAGCACCACCTATCAGAACCATGGATAAAAAATCTCCGTGTCTGCATTGCATTTGCTGCCTTAAACTCCTCCCTTTACCTTCATGTGCAATGTTTTACATTTCGCTGCTATACTCTTAGAATTGCATGTGTTGGTTGATTGCTTGACTTGTGTAAAGTTGCTAAAATCTGTCGAGACTTAAAATTGAGAAAAGGCTAGAATTTTATTTGGTCAAGTAGTCTAATCCCCCCCCCCATCTAGACACACATTCGATCCTACAAGTGGTATTAGAGCTACTGCCTCCATTTGCCTTGATTTTCATAGCTTTTGGTGATCATAGCCTTGCTTTCACAACCTAGGAGAGTATGGCGTCTAGCAAGGGAAATTACCACCGTAGAGGTCCTTACTTTGATGGTACTAATTTTGCTAGTTGGAAGCATAAGATGAAACTGCATATTATTGGACATAACCCTGCCGTTTGGGCTATTGTGTGTATTGGCTTGCAAGGTGAGTTCTTCGATGGGAGAGAACCAAACCTTGAAGCTACCGCAGAAGAGTTGAAGATGCTGCAATACAACGCTCAAGCTTGTGGTATTCTCTTCAATGGATTATGCCCCGAAGAATTCAACAAAATCAGTCGTCTTGAGAATGCAAAGGAAATTTGGGATACTTTGATTGATATGCATGAAGGTACTGACTCCGTCAAGGAATCCAAATTGGATGTGCTTCAAAGTCAGCTTGACAAGTTCAAAATGAAGGATGGTGAAGGTGTCGCTAAAATGTACTCTAGGCTTGCTCTCATCACAAATGAGATTGCCGACTTAGGAAGTGAAGAGATGACCGATAGATTCATCATCAAGAAGATCCTAAGAGCCTTGGATGGAAAATATGATAAAGTGTGCACATTGATCCAATTGATGCCCAATTACAAAGATCTCAAGCCAACAAAAGTCATTGGAAGAATTGTTGCTCATGAGATGTCACTCAAGGATAAAGAAGTGCTTCACAACAAGTCAAGTGGTGCTTACAAAGCCTCATGTGATGCTCCTACACCATCAAGTGAGAAACAAACCTTCAATGAAGAATTGAGCCTAATGGTGAAGAACTTCAACAAGTTCTACAAGAGTAGAAGCAAGGAAAGAAGTTCTAAGTCAAGGTCCTACAATGACAAAAGATCTTCGAGTCATGAACGTAATTGCTACAATTGTGGAAGACCCGGACACTACTCCAATGAGTGTACGGCTTCCTACAAAAGAAGAGAAGATTCACCTAAAAGAAGAAGTAGAATAGAAGAATCGCCACCAAGAGAGAGAAGGAGTAGAGATGATTGTTATGAACGAAGAACCTCCCGGAGAAGCAAGGATTTGGAAAGGAAGGACAAATCATCAAAGAGATACACAAAACGAAGGCATCAAGCTCACGGTGGTGAATGGGTATCCGGCTCCGATTTCGACCATCACTCCGAAAGAAGTTATCACCCCGACACCGAATATACTCAAGATGAAGGTGTTGCTGGTCTAGCACTTGTGTCAACCAACTCCTATGACATATTTGACTCACCAAATGAAGGAATTGGAAGATGCTTCATGGATAAAGGCCCAAAGGTATCACACCCTGAGTATGTTGATTTCAATAGTGATGAAGATGATTTGCTAGGTGATGATGATTTACTTGTTGATAACTCTAGTTATGAAAACTATGATGAATTTGCTATTAATCATGCTAATCAAGATAAAATGAATGACGATGATAAGAAGGAGATTGATCGTCTAACTAAAGAACTAAATACTCTTAAGTTAGCTCATGAAACTACCTTGGAAGATCATCAAGAACTTTTAAAGACTCATGAGAAGCTCCGCTTTGCAAAGCTCAACCTAGAGCAAGAGCATGAGTTTTTAAAGGCAATCAATGATGATCTTCACAAGAAAAGTTCTTCTTACATTGCCAAGCGTTTACTCTTGTCTACTTACATGCCGCAAGTTAAATCTAGCAACAAAAGTAAGATAGATTCTTCTTCTAGTAGTAACAATAATCATGCTAAATCTAATGTTGTTGCTTCTAGTAGTTCTCTTGATTCCACTAATGATTCTCTTAGCCAAGTTACACTTGAGCAAGAAAATAGCTTATTGAAGGGAATTATAGAGAAAGGTGTTTACAAGAGCCTTGTCGGAAGTAAGCAATTTGAGGAAATTGTACGCAAGCAAGGAAGGCGCCGGAAGAACCAAGGTGTTGGTTTTGAACGAAAGTTCAATGCCAATGGAGTTGAGTGGGAAGAATATCAATACCCCAATACAAAGTTTGTTCCTCAACAAGAGAAGTATGATCCTACTTCTTTCCAAGGGACACAAGCTCAAGATGATCTTCCACCACAAGACCACAAGCAAAAAGGCAAGGATAAGCTTCAAGAGGAGATTGATTCATTTGAAGAAGCTCCCAAGGCCTTGGTCAAGTGGGTTCCCAAGACTACATCAAGTTCTACTTCATCAAGTATGACTACAACCCCAAGGATTCCCATCAAGATGATGTGGATTCCAAAGAAGAAGAACTAGAGAGTTCTTGAGGATGACTTCACTAACACACTCACTCATATCATTTTGGCAAGAACAAGTGCAAACAACTTCCATATCTTACACTAGTTCAAGGAGTCACAAACCCTCTTGTTGGTAAGACAAGGGATAAGGTAACATAATGATTTCATGGACATCATCTTGTGTGTACATCATTCTATGTCTATGGATATCCTTGCTTGTTCCTTGTGGGTATAGATATTGAAAGTGCAACTCACTCCAATGTATTGCTCCGAATGATCTACATCAACATTGAGCGTCCACATCTTCAATGCCTACATGAAATCATCATCGACAAAACCCAAGGTTAGTTCATCCCTCTTAGGGGGGATATCACATCTAGGGGGAGCTTTACTCTGAGAATTGAGCTAAAGCAACTCTAACGGTGTGAACACAACAATGGTTTATGTAAAAGTGGTAACCCACTTGTGCTTAAACAATGAGTATGACCTATGATCAAATGTTCTCATTTGAATCCTAAGTCAATATACTCATATATAGATGACCTAGTCGTCACAAATTGCTTGATAGATGTTAGAGTGTTTGTGCATGCTTTGCCACATATTTCATTTGTCATTTTATTGTGTGAGCATGTTGGTTGCATATTTTACTCATTCAAGGACATCCACTTGTTGCTTTGATTGTTTGGCTCTTTCTCTTTTGCCAAGTGGATAGACAAGAATGCCTAAGAACCTTCTCTAGCTATCTATGCTTTTCTTGTCTCAAACTCTATTCATGCTACATCACAAAGTTTGATCAAGTCAGATTTGAACCACTCTGTGTGAGGAGCACTCGGAGTCCCCGATTCGTCATAGAATTAAACTTCCAAAACCTCTTTGTGCATTTTGGTATGACCGAGTCATCCGTTTCGGTCACATCGAGTTCACTAAGTTGATCTAGGTTTTCATCTCGGTGCAACCGATTTGAACATTTCGGTCACACCGAGTTGCAGTAACCGCTTGCAATTCTGCATCTCGGTGCCACCGAGTTGTTCCATCGGTCACACCGACAGGGTCGGGATATATATATATCCACGGGTGAGATTTTGGAAAAAAAAAAAATCAAAAGCCCTCAGCCTGCGCATATCCAACTCTGCCTCCTCGGGTCTCCGGATCGTCTCCTCACCGCCAGCGACCTCCCGCCACTGGTTTCTATCACCGTCAACGGGAATCTGCTCCGCCGTTGCCGCCGTAGCGAACTCCCGCCGAACTAGGGTATGAGTTCGACCCCTTGTGCTCTCTTTTTACCTCCGATTCTAAGCACAAGGTCAATGCCATGATCTTTGCCATGTATGAAATCAATCTATCCAGAGAAAACTTCCTTTAGGTTAAGTGTGATTTGAAAATTTAGGGTTAGGTCTTCGCTGAACTCATCTCGGACCGACCGAATTGTAGAAATCGGTCTCACCGATTTGGCTTAGGCCCTTGCACATGCGCTTTTTGGTCTGATCGAAAACTGCAAATCAGTGTGATTGAGTTCAATTCTCTGTGAAACCCTAGCAATCTCGGTGCCACCAAACTGTGACTCGGTCTGACCGAGTTCACTAGTTTAGGTTCCAAATGTTGCTTCAGTATCACCGAGTTTATTAATTCGGTAGCTACAAAATCATTTCAGTAGAGAACTAAAACTAAGTTTTTGACTCATTTGTTTTGCAAAAATCTTTGCACTTTGTGATGCTCATCTACTCTACCTCATCTATATCTATTCACAGGGTTTGCTGTCAGTTTGCCTGCCAAGATGTCTGACCAGAGTGATAGCCAGAATAAATCTGAAGAGCAAGTGCAAATGAGTGAGGGCACTAGTCCCTCAAGCAGCTATGATGATGGCAGCAGGAGCACTCCAAGCAACTTGCCAAAGGCAGCCACTAGGACAAGAAAGAAAAGAACCTCAGACTCTGAGGATGGGGACTATGTGGCTGTTGAGGATGAGGCCACCTCAAAGAAGAAAGTACTGAAGAAATAGTATGGTACTGCTGCTGCAACAAAGCCTGGTATGCACAAGAAAGCACCTGCCAAGAGACTGCCAACATCCAAGCCTAGGAAAGCTGTTGTAGAGGAAACTATGGAGTTCACTCTTGAACCCAAAGAGACAGGAGTGTAAGTGCATCTAGTGCCCCTTAGTGATTTTGGTGTATTGAAGACTTATAGGTTAAGGGACTAATGCGTTTGTGAGTATACACAGGTCTATAAGTCTATGAGGAGTTTGATATTTACAGAGAAAGTCGACCCCTAAAAATGAAGTTCTTCAACTGAAGACTTTGATATTCTGAAGACTTTCTGAAGACTTTGAAAGTGAAGAAATTGGTGTGACCTTGAAGACTTGGTATTCATTTGTGGAACATGAAGCGTGAAGACTTTTGTTTTCGTAGTTTCATTTTCTCCTTCTTGAGTCATAGGAAACACCGTACTGTTAAAGGGGGTCGAGGAAATACTAAGGAAAAATTTCCATGTGATGCTCAACTCAAAATCCTACACCTACCAATCCCTTCGAGTGAAGCCTTTGGAAATCTCATACAGTTCAGTCATTTTCTTCAGTGACAGAGACGAAGTTCTTCTGGTCGCTGATGAATTTGTTCTGACTGAGGAGTTAGGAATTCGCCAGTGCGAATTACCTACACAGTGAGGAACATGATAGCCCTGAGGAATTTGAGAGTCAAATTTCCGACCGTTGCTGTGATGCGCGCCAGCTGTCCCAAAATATCTTATCCTAACGGTCATATCATTGAGGGGCATTTATGTCTTATCATGTCGGGCTGCTCCCTAGGCTATAAATAGCCGCCCCCTACAACCACTAGCTGGTTGGCTGCTCCGAGAGAACTTGACACTTGTCATTTGAGAGCAACCCATCCTCCGAGGACTTTGTGCGAAAATCATCAAGTGAGGAAAAACCCCAAACCCAAACACCTACAAACCCAAAGTGATTGAGCATCACTGAAGAGATTGATCCTGCGTGGATCCGACGCTTGTTACCTTTGAAGAGTGTGCTTCTTCCAGACGGTTAGGCGTCAAGGTCTAGAGCATCCAAGAGGAATTGTGGATTGCCGAGTGACCAAGTCTGTGAAGGTTTGGAAGTCGCCTGAAGACTTACCACGAGTGATTGGACGAGGTCTGTGTGACCTTAGTTCAAGGAGAATACGGTGAGGACTGGGTGTCCTGAGCTGCGTGCTCAGCGACTGGGTGTCCGGGACTATGTGTCCTCGAGTTTAAATACTCAGCCGCTCCAACCAGACGTACAACTGAGACAGCAGTTGGAACTGGTCTACCAAATCATTGTCTTCACCAACCTACTGGTTCTATTTCCTCAACCCTTTCATTTTCTCATTACTGTGTTGAGTGTTTGTTCATATCTGTGTTTGAAGACTTTGACTGAAGACTTTCTAAATTTCCTCAGTTCAATTTCTTCAGTCTGTTTGTCTTCATCTTGTGCTATCCTGTGATTACGCTTTCTGTACTCTGTGCTAGTCTTCATTTCATCATGATGACCATGCTTGTATTCTGTTATGCTTACTTCTGAGTACTTATTCCGCTGCTAATAGTTCTTCGCTAAGGAATTTCCTCACCGGCAAATTCCTCAGTGAAGAATTCATAAAAATCGCCTATTCACCCCCCCCCCCCTCTAGTCGACATAACGCACTTTCAATTGGTATCAGAGCAAGGTACTCCCTTGTTCTGTGTGATTTTGGTTTAACTGCCTGGAGTTTTAGTTATGTCGACCGCAGGTATGATCAAGGTCTCGGCTAGGTGTCCTACCTTTGATGGGACGGACTACCCCTACTGGAAAAACAAGATGCGAATGCATCTCGAGGCAATTGACAACGATCTCTGGTATGTTGTGGAAAATGGTGTTCCCTCTGTTTCACCCTCACTGAACGCTACCGATGTGAAGAGATTCAAGCAACTCGATTCTCAAGCGAAGAATATCATATGTGGCCATCTGAGTAAAGGACAGTATGGAAGAGTGAGTGCCTTGGAAACTGCTAAGCTTATCTGGGATAGGCTGTCCAAAGTGAATGAAGGAGTCTCAACTCAGTGTGACTCTCGAGTTGATGTTCTACGGAATCTCTTCAACCGCTTCAAAAGACTCGACAATGAAAATGTCCAACAAACCTTGGATCGCCTCACTGACATCTCAAATGAGCTTCAAGCCCTCGATGCCACTGACATCACTGACCATGAGGTGGTGAAGAAACTGTTGAGATGCTTGATTCCTCATTTGATACTCTGGGTCTGATGATACAAGAACGGGCTGACTACAAGTCTCTTGATCCTGCCGATATCCTCGAAAGGCTAAATACTCACGAGTTCCAGCTTGCTGAAAAGAGAGATCTCTATGGTTCAAGCTATGGCAAACCACGTGCCCTGAAGGCCAAGGTTGTGTCTGAGTCTGAATGTGAGGATTCTGGTAGTAGCCTTGGTGATCCTGAAGAATTGAGCCAGGAGCTAGCGCTACTCGTGAAGAAATTCCAGAAGTTCTCAAGACGTGGTCGCTTTGGAAAATCCTCAAGAAGCAGTGATTCCTCATCAAGTGACTATAAGAGAAGGTTGTGCCACAAATGCAAGAAACCTGGTCATTATATTCAAGATTGTCCTCAGTGGGAAAAGGAATTGAAGAAGAAGAAATACAAGGATTACAGTTCTGATGATGCGAAGAAGAAGAAGAAATCGTCAAAATCTTCGTCATCAAAATCCTCGAAGTCTTCATCTCACAAGAAGAGCAGCTCCAAGAAGGCTCGGGCATTCATTGGCAAGGAAATGGACTCTGAAGCTGAATCTGAGGAAAATGAGGAAGAGGAGGCATCTGAAGAATCCGAATCTAGTGTGGCGAGTCTGGCCTTCGCTACTGCTTTCGTCAGCAAGTCCATCTTCAACACTAAAGAAACTGACCCCACCGACAAGCCTGATGAAGATAATGATGACTATGCTCCCACCTATTGCTTCATGGCAAAAGGTGCAAAGGTACTCAAATACACCTCCTCTGAATCTAGTGAAAATGAATCTGACGAGAATCTCAAGCCCAGCTACTCTAAACTTGCAAAGATTGTTGTAAAACAACAAAGGGCTTTTGAAAAGGTTCAAAACATGCTAGACAAAAGTGATGATATGTTGGGTGAAGAAATGGATCGCACTAAAGCCCTGACTGAAAATCTTCAGAGACTTCAGTCTAGGTTTTATAACCTTCAAAGTCATCATAACACTCTCTTATCTGATCATGAGAAACTTTCTTATGAATTTCTTCAAAGAAAGCAAGATCTTGAGAAGCTAAGAGTGAGTTATGAAGATCTTCAGAAGGAGCGCGATTCATTACTTGCTCAACAAATCAGCACTTCTCAGGAAGAATTTGTTCCTCCATGCTTAACGTGCATTGAACGTGAATCTGCTAATTCTTCACCTGAA
Organism: Triticum aestivum; assembly: GCF_018294505.1. Lineage (NCBI taxonomy): Eukaryota > Viridiplantae > Streptophyta > Magnoliopsida > Poales > Poaceae > Triticum > Triticum aestivum. Next base: position 393,972,270 of record NC_057798.1, on the reverse strand, counting down.
TGTTCAAATGCTTCAACTGTTACAAATTCTTCACCTACCTCTGCTATCACTAATTCCTCATCTGAGGACATTGCTAGTATCACTAATGATGCAGGGCTGAATGAACTGTACATGACAGGCATGTACAAAAGCCTCAAAGGGCATCAGATTCTTTGTGATGTGCTCAAAAAGCAGATCCTCAACAGAAACCCTAGGAAAGAGGGTATTGCCTTTGAGAGGAAACTTAATGCTGATGGAACATATTGGAAGCCTGAGCAGTACCCCAAAACCTCATGGGTTGCTGCAAAGGGACCTCCAGTTGATCCATCCAAGTTATCTGGCTTTACATGTGAATCTCCTCATTCTTCTGATGAGTCATTTGACTTCAACTATAAACTGTTCAAAAATCAGAATGGTGAAGTATTTGCTAGATATGTTGGGACTAACTGCAGGAACGGTTCCCCTATGAAGAAAATCTGGAAGTTATGTTGAAAGTCTTCAGGTGAATGTCCTCATGACACCACCTGTGAAGAATAGGAACCCCAGAACAAACTCTTCATATGGATCCAAGTCCTCATATGGATCAAATGGATCAAAGTCCTCACATGATTATCATTGTACTAACAACTCTGTTTCGCAGGGTAGAGCTAAGGGCTATGAATATGCACATTATTCTTCAAATCATTATGTTCATAAGTCCTCGAAGAATTTCTCTGCTTATTCATATGCTTACCCTAACCCCTCTTATGTGAAACGAAATGGTTTGGCCTCTATGCCACCATTCTCGTATGGTGCTTGCAAAGTGATGAACTCTTTGCCACCCCTTCAAATGTGGGTGGTGAAGAAAAAGAACTAATCTCTTATGCAGGGTCAGGTCTCCAGACGTGCCTTAACGTCTGAAGAATTTGCTGGGGACCTGACAAAATTGCCTGAAAGGACACAGGCTAACCATGATGAAATGAATTTTCATTTCACACGTCCTCCTACTGCTATATCTGTTTACCACTTGATGAAATTCATCTGATGAACTTGATATCATATTCTTCACTGATGAAGCATATGAGATTGTAAGTTACACTAATTCATCTGCAGGATGATCAACCCAAAACCACTGAATGGGTCCTCGATAGTGGATGTACAAATCACATGACTGGTGATAAGAATCTTTTGATGGATGCTCCCTTATCACCGTCACATCTGAAGCATATCATCTTTGCTGACAAAGGCAAAAGTCAGGTATTGGGTCTTGGTAAGGTTGCGATCTCTAAGGATAAACACATGGACAAAGTCATGCTTGTTGAGTCCTTAGGATACAACCTCATGTTAGTCTCAATGCTTTGTGATCTTGATATGGTTGTTGTCTTTGGCAAGTATCGCTGTGCTGTGATTATGGAAGCTGACAATTCCAAAGTCTTCGAAGGCTTTAGGAGAGGAGATTTGTATATTGTTGATTTCTCTACAGGACCACAACCAGCCGTGTGTCTACTTGCAAAAGCTTCAGAAGGCTGGCTATGGCATCGACGACTTGGTCAAGCAGGCATGAGGAATTTGCACATGCTTGCGAAGAAGAAGCATGTCATTGGCATTGAGAATGCCAAATTCCTCAAGGATCACTTATGCGGAGCCTGTGAAGCTGGAAAAATGACCAAGGCCAAGCATCCAGCGAAGACTATCATGACCACTACTCGTCCATTCGAATTGCTTCACATGGACCTCTTCGGACCAAATCATTACTCAGCATTCTCTAATGTTGCATCTCTATATGGTTTTGTCATTGTTGATGATTACTCTCGATATACATGGGTAAACATTGTTACTTACAAACATGAAGCGCAGGAAGTCTTCAAACGATTTTCCTCGAGGGCTTCAACCGACTTTGGTGTGAAGATCAAGCACATCAGAAGTGACAATGGAACTGAGTTCAAGAATTTCGGTCTTGATGACTATCTTGATGAACTTGGTATTACTCATGAGTTATCTGCTCCTTATACTCCTCAGCAAAATGGCGTCGTGGAGCGCAAGAACAGAACTCTAGTTGAGATGGCTCGCACTATGCTTGATGAATACAAAACACCTCATCGTTTTTGGATTGATGCAATTGATACTGTGTGCCACATCATCAACAGAGTATATCTTCACAAATTATTCAAGAAGACGGCCTATGAACTCCTCACTGACAAGAAACCCAATGTGAGTTATTTCAAAGTCTTCGGTGCTAAATGCTGGATTAGAGATCCTCACCACAATTCTAATTTTGCACCGAAAGCACATGAAGGTTTTATGCTTGGTTACGGAAAGGACTCGCACACCTACAGAGTCTTCAACATCGCTCTTCACAAGATTGTTGAAACTGTAGATGTGCGGTTCGATGAAACTAATGGCTCGCAAAGAGAGCACCTACCTTCTGTGTTAGATGAACCAGCACCTGAGGATTCTATCAAGTTCAAGGCAACTGAGGATGTCATTCCTACTGAAGAATTTGCTGAAGAATTCATTCCAGTACGCGAAGAACGTCGAGTTGACGCACCTGAAGATAATGATGAAGACAATGGTGCTGAGGAAAATGATCAAATACCTCGACGACAACCTGCTCATCCTCGCGTTGCAAAAGAAGTACAAGTTGACAAGATCATCGATGACATTGAAGCGCCAGGTCCTCTCACACGCTCAAAAGCTTCACATTTATCTAACTTTTGTGGCCACTATGCTTTTGTCTCTATCACAGAGCCCACTAAGGTAGATGAAGCATTTTTGGAACCGGAGTGGATTCAGGCTATGCAAGAAGAATTACAACAGTTCGAGCTCAACAATGTCTGGGAACTGGTCAAACGTCCAGATCCTCGCAAGCATAATATCATTGGCACAAAGTGGATCTACCGCAACAAGCAAGATGAAAATGGCCTTGTGGTAAGGAATAAGGCACGACTGGTAGCTCAAGGCTACACACAGGTTGAAGGAATTGATTTCGATGAAACTTTTGCACCTGTTGCTAGACTTGAGGCTATTCGCATATTACTTGCTTATGCTAATCATCATGATATCATCTTATATCAAATGGATGTGAAAAGTGCATTCCTCAATGGTAAGCTTGAGGAAGAAGTATATGTTGCTCAACCCCCAGGTTTTGAAGATCCAAAGAATCCTGACAAAGTCTTCAGACTTAATAAGGCCCTCTATGGCCTCAAGCAAGCTCCTCGGGCGTGGTATGATACATTGAAGGAATTCCTCATGAAGAATGGCTTCACACCCAGTTCACTCGACCCTACTCTCTTTACTAAATCTTATGATGGTGAACTGTTTGTGTGCCAAATATATGTTGATAATATTATCTTTGGCTGTACTGACCAACGTTATAGTGATGAATTTGCCTATATGATGAGTGAAGAATATCAAATGTCTATAATGGGAGAGTTGAAATTCTTCTTAGGCCTTCAAATTCGTCAACAGTGCAATGGCATATTCATATCTCAGGAGAAATACCTCAAAGATGTACTGAGGAAATTCGGCATGCAAGATTGCAAAGGCGTCAAAATTCCTATGCCCACAAAAGGCCATCTATGCACTGATGAAAATGGTATTGACTTCGATCACAAGGTATACCGCTCCATGATTGGCTCTTTATTGTACTTATGTGCATCTAGGCCAGATATAGTGCTTAGTGTTTGCATGTCTGCCTGATTTCAAGCTGCACCGAAGGAATCACACCATAAGGCTGTGAAGCATATTCTTCGATATCTAGCTCACACACCAACACTAGGATTATGGTATCCCAAGGGTTCTTCTTTTGATCTCATTGGATATTCTGACTCTGACTATGCTGGTGATCGTGTGGACCGCAAGTCAACTTCTGGCACTTGTCATTTCCTCGGACGATCTTTGGTCTGTTGGTCCTCGAAGAAACAGAACTGTGTATCACTGTCCACTGCGAAAGCTGAATACATTGCTACTGGCTCTTGCTGTGCTCAACTGCTTTGGATGAAGCAAACACTCAAGGACTATGGTGTCAACGTGAAGAATGTGCCTCTCCTCTGTGATAATGAGAGTGCCATCAAGATTGCTCACAACCCAGTTCAGCACTCGAAGACAAAGCACATTCAGATTTGTCATCATTTTCTTCGTGGTCATGTGTTGAAGGGCGACATCTCCATCGAACACGTGAAGACTGAAGAACAGCTAGCTGATATCTTCACTAAGCCCTTGGATGAGAAGAGATTTAGCAAGTTGAGGTGTGAGCTAAATATCTTAGAATCTTCGAATGTTCTTTGAAAAGGACACACATCCTAACACTTATGCAAAATTGATGACTTAGATGTGCAACACATGAAGAAACGTTTTTCTTCAATCAATGAAGAATAACACTCTAAGTGTGAAGAAATTAATGAAGAATTTGATTCTCAGAACCCTATGACAATTGTATGTGGTGTCTGAAATCATCATTCTTATACGGTGGGTCACGCCACCACAAAAAGTTGAAAATCTTCAATTTAAGTTTTTCCTCAATTTTTGAAATTCTTCAGTTGCTCAAATTCTTCAACTTTGCAAAATCTTCACTGTTTCCTTCGTTTTTCTTCATTGGCTATATATATATACATGCATTTATGTCCTCTACAGCATTCACTTATAGCTATTTCTTCAAGTTGCTTTTTCTGCTAAGTGAATGTGATCGGACCCTTCCCCCTCTATGCTATACTCAACCCAATCTATTCACAAATTCTTCATATGCATTCTATTTGAAACTCGTTCAAAATCTTCACTGTGTCCTTGTCAGCTGAAGAAATTGCGAATGAAACTTTAAAACAAATCTTATCCAAATTTTCGGTTTTGCCGCTCAAACTGTTCCGCATCCCATGATGCATTATTCTATTCACCCACAATCGTACACGATCTCCACTACACAGTACGTGGGTGACACATGTCGCGTGAAGGAGAAAGGGCAGGGGCACGTTCGTCCCAAATCTTCGGGCGAATAGTTTTTCATCGTGTCTATAAATACCCCTTTCCCCTTCCTCACTTCATTTACTACGCTCGACCTCTCTCTCCCGCTCGAGCTCCTCAAACCCTAGCGCCGCCGCTACTCCATCGTCGCCGGTGAGGAAGAGCTTCGCTGCCTCGACCTCGTCGCCGTCGTACTCACGCCGACCGTGGAAATCTTCACTCCGCCGCTGCCGTAGCTGTCTTCCTCTGCCAAGTTAGGGCGTGGGAGATCTAACCTGACGAGCTTCACATCTGTTCTTCTCAGTTCGTCGTGTTCTTCACTTCGGGTAATTAAAAGTTACTTTTATTACTCGTGTTGATTCTCAAGCTTTCCTGAAAATCTTCAAAGGTGTTTATTCTTAAAACTTCACACATATGAACACCACACACATCATATGATCTTGAACTGTTTCTCTAAGCAACCTTTTTCTTCAAGATTCCCTAATTGTGTGGATCTTCGATCTGTACAACTCTGGAACCTAAGACAAGAACGCTTAGTGAAATTCCTCAAGGTTCATCTGGTCAAATTCCTCAAAACTTGTTCTTTTCGAAAAACCTTCTCAGAACGCATATGACCTCTCCGAATTCCTCGCACCTGTACTCTGTTCACAGGTACTCATGTCTGCTGCTGAATCACTAGGTTCTCATCAACTTAACTCATTTGCAGCGTTCCTCAAAGAAAAATTGCATACTTCTTCAGAGAACTCAATTGTTCAAATTCCTCAACTGAAGAATATGGCAGACGGTAAGAAGCCGCAGAAAGGAGGAAAGAAACCTGATGTTATGACTACGTTTGAAATCCCTGAGGAAATTTATGCTGACTATTGCACACCTCATGAAGCAAAATTTGGCAAAGAAAACAAAAATCAGCGCAAGGTGCGCATTTAGAAGATTGAACGGACATGGGCAAGGGAATGCAGGGAATACAGATATGTGACTCCAAAGTACATGAAGAAATTCGCCCTCAATCCTCCATGCCCAAGAACTCCATTGGCACCTGGCCAAGTAGCTGATCCCACAAGCATCAAACGTGGTGAGGACTTTCCTGAAGAATGGGCTAAGCGCCAAGCTAAATTGGCAAGACAAGCCAAGGAGGCAGTGAAGAAATTCAATGAGGATTCTGCCACTGCTACTGCTACTGAGGCCTCGGTCAAACTGAGGAAATCCATGCCAAAGAAGCCTGCTCATAAGCCAAGTGCTTCACCATCAGCGCCCTCACGGTCAAGTTCCTCAGCAGCGCCCTCAAGGCAAATTCCTCACACTGCTACAGCTCCACCAAAGTCATCAACAACTCCTTCAAAGTCCTCAGCTCATGTGCATCTGGCTAGATGTCAAAGGACTGCTGGTTTCTCGATTGCCTCTGGTGTTTCAGCAAGTTCCTCAGCTGCACCAATTTCATCATATGGCCCGACTCTGCTGAAGACCAAAGCAACAGCTGGACGAGGTCCTCGGCCAAGTCCAAAGAAGAAACAGGTCGCATTCCATGTGCCTTCTGATGATGAAGCTTCTGATGATGAACTTGCGGAAATCATCAGAGATCGCCAAGAAAGGGCCGCTAGAGCCAAAGGCACATCTGTGCCACTGCTGTTGGATCCGAGGAAAATCCTTGATTATATTGATCTCTGGCACAAGGATCCAAACACCCCAATGCCTGATTTTCATCTGACCCCTGGACAAAGTCATATGTTGACCCATTTCATCACTGAAGAGAAATGGAAGTTTGAAAAGGCAAGAGAGATTAAGAAAGCTCAATACAGGAAGGAGAAGTTCCTGAAGAACAACGTTGTCAGAATGACACCTGAGGAACTTCTCAAGGTCCAGACTGAAATTCAAGACCTCAACAAAAACTTTGATGCTTATTATGCTGATTGGCAAGGGTCCAAAGTCAGATTCGTCAACCTGACGAAGAAATTCACAAATGTTGCTGCTCCAACGCAACATGAAATTCCTCAGGCTGAAGCCTCAGCTCAGCCGACTGAAGAACATGCCAGCACCGCTGATGAAGTTCAGGCTGCTGATGAAAATGCTAGTTCTAGGGCTGATGATCCCATTCCAGCCGCTGAAGAAATTGCCAGGGCATCCACTAGTGGTGCGCCTGAAGAAACTGAACAAGTCAGGGAAACTGCATCAGTTGAGCCTGAAGAAATTCAACCAGATTCCTCAGCTCCTCCTGCGTCAACACCAACTCCAATTCTTCCATCTGCCTTTGATGTGAAGAAGACCAAGGCTGCAGAGCGAGCTGCAGTGAAGAAAAGGAAGGCATCAGCTGTGTCAAATTCTTTGGCTGCAAAGAAAATGAAGCCAATGACCAGCTCACTCGAAAATCCAGTTGATGCTGTTCCGATTTCCTCCATGCCATCAAAGGACCTTGTTCCTTTTGGAGAAGACTATGAGATCCCAATCGGATCTGATGAAGAACATCATTCTGCTGCTTCGTCAGAGCAGATTGATGAAGAAATTGAAGTGGACGCAATCCCTTCAACACCAGTCATTTCCTCACCTATGCCTCAGTTCATAGCTGAAGAGGCTGGTGTTGAGGAAATTGAAGATGAAGATGTGGATATAGGGTGCACCACACCTGTGATGAATGATGACTTTTGGGAAAGTCAGCATGCCAATACTCCTTTCTTCACCCCCGATCCAACAGATTCCTCAGTTCCCTGCACCAACAATTCAAATGGGCTCTGAAGAAACTCAACCCACTCTCTCTGTGCATGAAGAAATTCCAGCCACTAGTGCTGATGAACCTGTTGATGCTGATCCTCAGACTGCACCTGTTGAGGAACAAGAAATTCCTCAGCCTGAAGAACCTGAGCTCGCGATTCCTGAGGTGGTGATGCAACTCACAGACACCCCTCTGCCCAAGCAAAAGAATCCGTTCTCAAGCAAACAAAAGTTCAAGGCTGAAGATTTCTTTGCCGAGCATGTATTCTTCACTGACTATAATCCATATGATTCTGCTCGCATAAGCAAGAGGCGTTTCTGGACTGCCAGCCAAGCCAATTTATATTCCTCAGTGACCTTCAACAAAGACAAAGTCTTCGATCATGCACATATTCCTCATGTGGACATGGAGTCTCTGCCCGGCTTTGAGCCAGTCCTCAGTGTTCTTCACGATGCAGGACTTCTGAATTTCTACATTGATATCTGTGACTGGAATGAAGAACTCATTCTTCAATTCTATGCAACTCTGCACATCACCGGAGACGCTGAAGACGTGAATTCCTGGGTATTAGACTGGATGTCTGAAAATACTCACTACAAGGCACCAGCAACTGAATTGCTTCGTGCTCTACCACTCATTCCTCTACTTGATGATGCTCGTTGTATCTACAACGAACCAGAACTTTCAAATCACTATATGCAAGTGTTGATGAAGCCTTTGAAGCCAAGGCAGGCCCCACGAACCAAATTCCTCGTCAAGGAATTACTGTATGTGCCTCGGACTGTCTATCGAATTCTGACGAAGACAATGAGTCCCATCAAAGGCCACGACTCAAATGATGAAGAAGTCATTGGCATCATGAAGAATATGCTTTTCAACATCATTCATGGCGTTCCCGTCAACTTCCATGATTTCTTCATGAGGACTCTAGCCAATATTGCTATGTCACCATTCGAGCTGAAGCCCTATGCTCCTTGGATTATGAGATTCATCAGGGCAAGATCTTCACTGAATTACAAAGTTGACACTCTGAATCACGGTAGCTACTTGCCTCCCATTGAAGTCCTCAAACGGACAGTTTCATCAGCTGATGATAAAGGCAAGGCCGCTGCTGTGATCGATGAAGGCATTCGTCCATTGGATGGTCAATTTCGCAAGGCTGCATCTTACTCTACCAATGATGATTCTGCCACACATGACTCTGCCGCAAATACCTCAGCCAAGCAAAATCCTCAAGCCACAGCACCCAGGGTGATGACTGACCGTGAGTTACTCCTCAGTCTTCATCAGAAGGTTGATCGCAATCATAAATGGGTCAAGCGTCAGTTTGGTTCAATTCTTCACAATATGACCTCAACACACAATGCAGTGAAGAAAAACCAATACTACTTCCATGAAACCTTCAACCGTACATGGGCTGTTCTCTCTCATGTCTACAGCGCTGCAGATCTGAAGAATATGGGTCTCAAGGAAGAATTTGACTGGTCTGCACCTCCACCGAAGAAATTCAAGAAGGTCAAAGTTCCTTCCTTGGTGGCTAGCTCCTATTCTTCATCACGTGACACTGATGAGTATGAAGATTTGGACGACACTGCGGCAGGCCCTGCTTCAACAAACAACCCTGACAACGCTGGCGCTCCTCCATCAACTTGAAATTCTTCAGGGGCGTTAGTCCTCAGTTTCAATCCTTTTGGTCATTTGATGACAAAGGGGGAGAAGTCTGAGTTAGTCTTCAAGCGGGTCTATATTAAGGGCATTTTTTTAAGTTACAACTCTCATTCTTCTGAAACTTTTATTTTGATCGAGTTGTAATCTTAAACCCGATGGTGCGTTGATACTTTTGTTGCATTATGCTCTGCATGCTTATTTCCTCGTTAATGACATTGCATGCATACCGAATCTCATCAGGCACCATATTTCATCATGCATTTCAAATTCTTCATATTATATATCAAATGCGTGTATGAATTACAAGATATAGGGGGAGATCCCCATGATTCAACTCTTCAAATGTGCATTGCCTCAAAAGCAAATTCCTCACTATGCACATCTTCAGGGGGAGTTCTTCTATATCTTGCAATCAAATTCCTCAATATCAGTGTATACACTTCATATGTTTATCCCCGTTGAAAACTTAACCTATGTTGTCATCAATCACCAAAAAGGGGGAGATTGTAAGTGCATCTAGTGCCCCTTAGTGATTTTGGTGTATTGAAGACTTATAGGTTAAGGGACTAATGCGTTTGTGAGTATACACAGATCTATAAGTCTATGAGGAGTTTGATATTTACAGAGAAAGTCGACCCCTAAAAATGAAGTTCTTCAACTGAAGACTTTGATATTCTGAAGACTTTCTAAAGACTTTGAAAGTGAAGAAATTGGTGTGACCTTGAAGACTTGGTATTCATTTGTGGAACATGAAGCGTGAGGACTTTTGTTTTCGTAGTTTCATTTTCTCCTTCTTGAGTCATAGGAAACACCGTACTGTTAAAGGGGGTCGAGGAAATACTAAGGAAAAATTTCCATGTGATGCTCAACTCAAAATCCTACACCTACCAATCCCTTCGAGTGAAGCCTTTGGAAATCTCATACAGTTCAGTCATTTTCTTCAGTGACAGAGACGAAGTTCTTCTGGTCGCTGATGAATTTGTTCTGACTGAGGAGTTAGGAATTCGCCAGTGCAAATTACCTACACAGTGAGGAACATGATAGCCCTGAGGAATTTGAGAGTCAAATTTCCGACCGTTGCTGTGCTGCGCGCCAGCTGTCCCAAAATATCTTATCCACCTAACGGTCATATCATTGAGGGGCATTTATGTCTTATCATGTCTGGCTGCTCCCTAGGCTATAAATAGCCGCCCCCTACAACCACTAGCTGGTTGGCTGCTCCGAGAGAACTTGACACTTGTCATTTGAGAGCAACCCATCCTCCGAGGACTTTGAGCGAAAATCATCAAGTGAGGAAAAACCCCAAACCCAAACACCTACAAACCCAAAGTGATTGAGCATCACTGAAGAGATTGATCCTGCGTGGATCTGACGCTTGTTACCTTTGAAGACTGTGCTTCTTCCAGACGGTTAGGCGTCAAGGTCTAGAGCATCCAAGAGGAATTGTGGATTGCCGAGTGACCAAGTCTGTGAAGGTTTGGAAGTCACCTGAAGACTTACCACGAGTGATTGGACGAGGTCTGTGTGACCTTAGTTCAAGGAGAATACGGTGAGGACTGGGTGTCCTGAGCTGCGTGCTCAGCGACTGGGTGTCCGGGACTGTGTGTCCTCGAGTTTAAATACTCAGCCGCTCCAACCAGACGTACAACTGAGACAGCGGTTGGAACTGGTCTACCAAATCATTGTCTTCACCAACCTACTGGTTCTATTTCCTCAACCCTTTCATTTCCTCATTACTATGTTGAGTGTTTGTTCATATCTGTGTTTGAAGACTTTGACTGAAGACTTTCTAAATTTCCTCAGTTCAATTTCTTCAGTCTGTTTGTCTTCATCTTGTGCTATCCTGTGATTACGCTTTCTGTACTCTGTGCTAGTCTTCATTTCATCATGATGACCATGCTTGTATTCTGTTATGCTTACTTCTGAGTACTTATTCCGCTGCTAATAGTTCTTCGCTAAGGAATTTCCTCACCGGCAAATTCCTCAGTGAAGAATTCATAAAAATCGCCTATTCACCCCCCCCCCTCTAGTCGACATAACGCACTTTCAAGGAGAAGGCTAGAAGAAAAAGGAGAGGGTCAGGAAGACCATTGCCAGAGTCATTGGAAAGCCCTCCATGACGAGAGATCCATCTGATGATGAAGAGGAAGAGGATGCTGCACCAGCACCCAAGTCACAAGAGCTTATACAAGATGCAATCAAGTCAGGGGCTGCTACTTCTAAGCCCAAACCTGCTCCCAAAGCTACTGCTCAAACCACCAAGTCTGCACCCAAGAGAAGCACCATAAACATTCCTGCTGAGGAGAAGAACAAGGCCCCAGCACCTGAGATGGATGAAGAAGAAGATGTTGAAGCCCAAGTGCTCAGAAAGCTTAAACCAAAGATTCTAGACCACAATGACACTTATCCAGTGGCAGAGGACATGACCATTAGAAAGGATGTAGGATTGAGACTTTGGAGACAGTCTGATCCATATGTTGTGAGAAGGAGAACTACTATGGACTATAGGTTCCACACCAAAGAACAGCAAGATTTCTATGAGACCATTCTGCTTGAGAAGAAGCCAATTGTCTATGATATGAGATGGGTTGATTGGGAATATATTAAAGAGAATGAAGATCACTTCCCAGGTGTACATGACATCTTCAAAGCTTATGGAGTTGACAAGTTCGTTGGACATAAGCTCACCAAATGGAATGATGAGCTAATCATGAAATTCTACTCTACTGCTCATTTCTATCCAGATGGAAGGATAGTGTGGATGTCTGAAGGTACAAGGTACCAGTCAACTGTTGAAGAATGGGAAAAGTTGATCAATGCCCCAGAAGACCATGAGGATGATTTGGATGTGTATGCCAAGAAGAAGAAAGACCACAACTCCATGGCAAATATGTATAAGGAAATTCCTGATAAGGCCCTGGAAACTCATAAGTTGGGCTCAGTGAAATATTTGTTGTCTGGTCTGCCTACTATCAACACCATCTTAAGGCATACTCTGTTGCCCAAATCTGGAGATCATAGGATGATAAGAGGACATTCAATCAACTTGCTGCACATTTTTGATGCGCCTAAAAAATTCAAGGTCATGAGTCTGATTGTAGAGAGAATGAAGAGGACAGCTGCTGACCAGAAAAGATCTTGTGGGTATGCTCCACACATTCAGGTGCTCATCAACTCAAAGATGGGCACAGGAACCTACTTATTGGACAAGGAGTATTTACCTCTCTACCCAGAATTTGAAGACAACACAGTTGTAATGAATGAGGATGAACCTTCATCAGTGCAAGCATACGAGAAGAGAGCTAAGGCAAATACAGAAAAAGCTGCAAAGATGCCAAGTGCTGAAGAGGCATCTCAAGTGTTCTTGAAGAGCAAAGAAGATCAACTTGGATATCTGATCCAATCAACTTTGAGGATTGAGAAGGGCTTGGCCACCCTGACTCAAAATCAGGAGAGCTTGGAGAGGATCATTGAACAAAAATTCTATGATCTTGATCTGAAAGTGACTGAGATGCAGACATCAGTTGAGCAGCTCCAGGAGGAAGCAGGGGAGAAGAAAGGGAAGGCAACTACAGACATTTTTCAGTGAGTGCCAAGAGGTCAGAGGTCAGTTGCAGTGCTAGTACCAGATACTAGAGCTACCACATTAGCACCAGCAGCTACAGCTTCAGTGCCACCTCCAGCAGCCACTCCACCAGCTCCAGCTACATCGACTGATGCCTTTATACTTGGAGTTCTCTCTACACCACCTCCCGAAGACCAAGCCTGAGAGACGCATAGCACTATGCATATTTGAACTTTTTGGTAACTTGTTGCCAAAGGGGGAGAAATATGTATAGATCATAGGCTTCGAGAGAGAGTGTTTCTTTTTGTCTCTCTTGCTATTTGTTTGGTTGAACTTTATTTGGTTGAACTTTATTGTGTGCTTGTTTGATACCTTATGTCCTTGTGTGAGATACTTGTATGATCATGTGTTTGTTCATATGCTACTTTAATGTTTGCTTGGATGATATTATCTCTTATATCCATATATGATAATTCACTTTGCTTGGTGATGAGTGCATGCTTTTAATTGCTATCATTTTGAGCACTCCACCAAGATGTATGTGACATGGAAGAGTAACCCATGATACTAATCGATTGTGCATTTGCATTCAAAAGCAAGTCTTAAATAATGCAAAAATTTACGGGGAGCTCTTTCTTATCACATACTTCTCAAAGTGATGATGTATTTCAATCTTATTATCATTTGTCGAAGCTTTGATCTATATATTGTCATCAATTACCAAAAAGGGGGAGATTGAAAGTGCAACTATCCCTGGGTGGTTTTGGTAATTATTAACAACATATAGCTCATTGAACTAATGCTATTTCAAGATGAATAGTTCAGGAAAGTTCAATGATTGGCATGGCATTTATTAGGAATGTGGACCCCTCAAAATGCTAAGGACAAAGGATTGGCTCAAGCTCTAAAGCTCAAGACTCTACATTTTTACTTTTAGTGATCCAAGATCACATTGAGTCCATAGGAAAAGCCAATACTATTAAAAGGGGATGAGGTGTTGCTTAATGGCTTGCTTGCTCAAGATGCTTAGTGATATGCTCCAAAAACCCTCAACCACTTTCTCATATCCACATATGTCGCAAACTAAAAGTCAAACTTGGCCCTACCGATTTGATCTATCCGGCGCCACCGAGTTCATTTGACATAGCCACTGCCAGAAACCCTAGTCACTTCGGTCTCACCGACAGGGATCTCGGTCTCACCGAGATGGGATTACAAACTCTCTGTTTCCCTTTGTAACGTTTTGGTCTAACCAAGATGAGCGATCGGTCCCACCGAGTTCACAATGCAAACTCTCTGTTTCCCCGTCGTAACGTTTCGGTCTCACCGAGATGAGCGAATCAGTCCCACCGAGTTTGCGTGACCAACTCTCTGGTTAGCTTATTACCAAAGTCAGTCCCACCGAGTATGTGTAATCGGTCTCACCGAGATTATGTTATGCCCTAATCATAAAGAAATCGGTCCCACCGAAATGCCAAACAGTCACATTATGAACTAAATCGGTCTGACCGAGTTTCATGATTTGGTCCCACCGAGTTTAGATTTTGTGTGGAGGCTATATATAACCCTCCACCCTCTCTTCATTCGTGGAGAAAGCCATCAGAACATGCCTACACTTCCAGCATTCATTTTTTGAGAGAGAACCACCTACTCATGTGTTGAGGTCAAGATATTCCATTCCAACCACATAAATCTTGATCTCTAGCCTTCCCCAAGTTGCTTTCCACTCAAAACATCTTTCCACCAAATCCAATCCTATGATAGAGAGTTGAGTGTTGGGGAGACTATCATTTGAAGCACAAGAGCAAGGAGTTCATCATCAACACACCATCTATTACCTTTTGGAGAGTGGTGTCTCCTAGATTGGTTAGGTGTCACTTGGGAGCCTCCGTCAAGATTGTGGAGTTGAACCAAGGAGTTTGTACAGGCAAGGAGATCGCCTACTTCGTGAAGATCTACCCTAGTGAGGCAAGTCCTTCGTGGGCGATGGCCATGGTGGGATAGACAAGGTTGCTTCTTCGTGGACCCTTCGTGGGTGGAGCCCTCTGTGGACTCGCGCAACTGTTACCCTTCGTGGTTTGAAGTCTCCATCAACGTGGATGTACGATAGCACCACCTATCGGAACCACGGATAAAAAATATATGTGTCTACATTGCGTTTGCTCCCTCAAACTCCTCCCTTTACCTTCATGTGCAATGTTTTACATTCCGTTGCTATACTATTAGAATTGCATGCGTAGGTTGATTGCTTGACTTGTGTAAAATTGCTAAAGTCTGCCAAGACTTAAAATTGGGAAAAGGCTAGAATTTTATTTGGTCAAGTAGTCTAATCCCCCCTCTAGACATACTTTCGATCCTACAGTATGTGAGTTTATGACTAATGTTGAGTCCACGGATTATACGCACTCTCACCCTTCCACCATTGCTAGCCTCTCTTGTGTCGCACAATTTTCGCCGATACCATACATCCACCATATACCTTCCTCAAAACAGCCACCATACCTACCTATTATGGCATTTCCATAGCCATTCCGAGATATATTGCCATGCAACTTTCCACCGTTCCATTTATTATGACACGCTCCATCATTGTCATATTGCTTTGCATGATCGTATTTGTGGCAAAGCCACCATTCATAATTTTTTCATACATGTCACTCTTGATTCATTGCACATCCCGGTACTCCGCCGGAGGCATTCACATATAGTCATATTTTGTTCTAAGTATTGAGTTGTAATTCTTGAGTTGTAAGTAAATAAAAGTGTGATGATCTTCATTATTAGATCATTGTCCCATGTGAGGAAAGGATGATGGAGACTATGATTCCCCCACAAGTTGGGATGAGACTCTGAGCAAAAAAAGAGGAAAAGGAGGCCATAAAAAAGAGAGAAGGCCCAAATAAAATAAATAAATAAATAAATGAGAGAAAAAGATAGAAGGGGCAATGTTACTATCCTTTTTCCACACTTGTGCTTCAAAGTAGCACCATGATCTTCATGATAGAGAGTCTCCTATGTTGTCACTTTCATATACTAGTGGGAATTTTCATTATAGAACTTGGCTTGTATATTCCAATGATGGGCTTCCTCAAAATGCCCTAGGTCTTCATGAGCAAGTAAGTTGGATGCACGCCCACTTAGTTTCTTTTTTGAACTTTCATACACTTATAGTTCTAGTGCATCCGTTGCATGGCAATCCCTACTCACTCACATTGATATCTATTGATGGGCATCTCCATAGCCCGTTGATACGCCTAGTTGATGTGAGACTATCTTCTCCTTTTTGTCTTCTCCACAACCACCATTCTATTCCACCTATAGTGCTATATCCATGGCCCACGCTCATGTATTGCGTGAAGATTGAAAAAGTTTGAGAACATCAAAAGTATGAAACAATTGCTTGGCTTGTCATCGGGGTTGTGCATGATTTAAATATTTTGTTTCATGAAGATAGAGCATAGCCAGACTATATGATTTTGTAGGGACAGCTTTCTTTGGCCATGTTATTTTGAGAAGACATGATTGCTTTGTTAGTATGCTTGAAGTATTATTATTTTTATGTCAATATTAAACTTTTGTCTTGAATCTTCCGGATCTGAACATTCATGCCACAATAAAGAAAATTACATGGATAAATATGTTAGGTAGCATTCCACATCAAAAATTCTGTTTTTATCATTTAACTACTCAAGGACAAGCAGGAATTGAGCTTGCGGATGCTTGATGCGTCTCGAACGTATCTATAATTTTTGATTGTTCCATGCTATTATATTATCTGTTTTGGATGTTTAAAAGGCATTTATATGCTATTTTATATTATTTTTGGGACTAACCTATTAACCGGGGACCCAGTGCCAGTTTCTGTTTTTTTTTGCCTATTTTAGAGTTTCGCAGAAAAGGAATACCAAATGGAGTCCAAACGGAATGAAACCTTCGCGATGATCTTTCTTGGAACGAAAGCAAATCAGAAGACTTGGAAATGAAGTCGGAGACGCAATGAGGAAGCCACGAGGCAGGAGGGCGCGTCCAGGCGGTAGGACACGCCCCCACCCTCGTGGACCCCTTGTGGCTCCCCTGACCTTGTTCCTTCGCCTATATATACTCTTATACCCCGAAAACATCCAGGAGAGCCACGAAACCACTTTTCCACCGCCGCAACCTTCTATACCCATGAGATCCCATGTATGGGCCTTTTCCGGCGTCCTGTTGGAGGGGGATTTGATCACGGAGGGCTTCTACATCAACATCATTACCTCTCCGATGAAGCGTGAGTTGTTTACCATAGACCTTCGGGTCCATGGTTATTAGCTAGATGGCTTCTTCTCTCTCTTTGATTCTCAATACCATGTTCTCCTCGATGTTCTTGGAGATCTATTCGATGTAATATTCTTTTGCGGTGTGTTTGCCGAGATCCGATGAATTGTAGATTTATGATCAAGATTATCTATGAATATTATTTGGCTCTTCTCTGAATTCTTATATGCATGATTTGATATCTTTGCAAGTCTCTTTGAATTATTGGTTTAGTTTGGCCTACTAGATTGATCTTTCTTGCAATGGGAGAAGTGCTTAGCTTTGGGTTCAATCTTGAGGTGTCCTTTCCCAGTGATAGTAGGGGCATCAAGGCACGTATTGTATTGTTGCCATCGAGGATAAAAAGATGGGGTTTTCATCATATTGCTTGAGTTAATTCCTCTACATCATGTCATCTTGCTTAATGTGTTACTCCGTTCTTTATGAACTTCATACTCTAGATGCATGTTGGATAGCTATCGATGTGTGGAGTAATAGTAGTAGATGCAGGCAAGAGTCGGTCTACTTGACACAGACGTGATGCCTATGTTCATGATCATTGCCTTAGATATCGTCATAATTATGCGCTTTTCTATCAATTGCTCGGCAGTAGTTTGTTCACCCACCATAATATTTGCTATCTTGAGAGAAGCCACTAGTGAAACCTATGGCCCCCGGGTCTCTTTTCCATATTACTGAATCTCGTTTACATCTTGCTAGTTTCCGATCTACTACTTTGCAATCTTTTACTTTACGATCTATAAACCAAAAATACCAAAAATATTTACTTTACCGTTTATCTATCTCTATCAGATCTCACTTTTGCAAGTGACCGTGAAGGGATTGACAACTCCTTTATCATGTTGGGTGCAAGTTGTTGATTGTTTGTGCAGGTATTCAGTGACTTGTGCGTTGTCTCCTACTAGATTGATACCTTGGTTCTCAAAACTGAGGGAAATACTTATGCTACTTTGCTACATCACCCTTTCCTCATCAAGGGAAAACCAACGCAAGCTCAAGAGGTTGCACATGGAACAATAAAAAAGTATAGATACGTTGGAGACATATCAGTTACCATACCATGAGATCACTTGATCTCGCTTGGTACATCTTCTACGCTTTGTGTGTTGATCAACTTGAATCACTCTTTTATACTTAGTCTTGATCAACCTTGTATCCTTCCAACTCTCTTCATTAGGATGATGTCTTGAAGGTAAACATGAATGTTCGCACAATCTTCTTCTTCAAGACATGCTTGCAATAGGCTCAACTCTCACATGACCAATCTTTGGATAAGTCCTTGAATAGGACCTTGGTCAACACACATTCTTCTTCTAACAACCTTGAAACCAACAAATGGTCTTCAAGCTATACTTGTGGACAAACCCTTCAAATATAACTCAAGGCGTCCATTAGTCCATAGAGTTTGTCATCAATTACAAAACCAAACATGGGAGCACCACATGTTCTTTCACCTCATCTATACACAACATGCATCAAGGTACCTCATGTGTTTTAGTACATCCATAATTACTTATGCTACATATACATAAAACCATTTTGCAATTAATCAGGTCTTATCGTTCTCCTAAGCATACATTCCACGCCACCAACACTTTCAGCCTAACAAAACATTACTCAGAATGTAACCCAAGATTCAGAGTATGCTTTTATCAGGCAGTTACATGGTGAATTTACTAGAAGGGTTGAATGTTTAACTCAAAGCACTATCGTTCTCCTACTGTCTCGTGTAGCCCACATTAGACTTCTTATCCTACTTCCGCCATCTGCTTGCATCCTGAACAAGTACTTAGGGTCTTTTGCACCTATCTGATCGAAAACCTCAATTGTTTTCTTAACATCGTCATGAGCCTCATCCCGACTTATTTGTCTACACAAATTCCTAAGTGTCCACTTCGTGAATGGGACATTTTCAACTGCACCGAAGAAACCTCCAGCTATGTTGTAGACCTTGCTAATGTTGATGTTGTTCTCCCTTAGGATATTTAAATGCCCCTTATTTGATTTGTGCTAAACAGCAGCTATAAGTTGTTCTAACATGCATGAAAATGGTACAGATGGATTCCTTGAATTTTTCTGATAATTTTTCATATATAAATTGTTACATTTGGAGTTACGGTTAATTTTCTATGATTTATTGAAGTTTTAGCTATTTCTGGAATTTCCTGATTATTTATAAAATAAACTAAATTCCAGAAAAGGAATATTGCGTCAGCATGACCTCATAGTGACGTCAGCAGGTCAACGGGCGCCGTCCAGGTCAAACTGACCTGTGGGACCCATATGTCAGCGTCACAGGTTAAACAGGGGGGTTTATTTTAGTTTAATTAAGGATTAGGGCACTAGGGCCCACATGTCAGTGTCAGCAGGGGGGGGGTAATTAAATTAAAATAAACTAACTAATTAACAGGGGGGCTGGCCCCACCTGTCATCGACCCAGGGGGGTCAAACCCCTGGTCAGCAGGGCCTAACCCGCCGGCGGCTCGTCGCCGGTGGCAACAGGCGCGGCGGAGGGCGCGGGCTCGCTCCTCCGGCGTCCAAATGAACAGAGGAGAGCGGCTACGGGGAGCTGGAGCTCACCCGCGCCCATTTCAGCAAGCAGCAGCAGCTAGGGCGGCCGGAGACGATGGCCTCGAGCTCGGCAGCGGCGGCCGGAGCTCGGGCGTGCTCGGTTTCGGCGTTACACGGCACGGCGGGCGCGGCCGATGGGCTCTACGGGATGCTGGGGTCACCAGGAACACCCGGAGGCAACGAGCGCAGGCGGAGAAGCTCGGGAGCACGGAGCTCACCGGCCATGGCGGACGGCGGCTTCGGGTGCTCGTGGGGCGGCGGTTACAGGGCGCAATCGAAGGGGGAAAGAGGGAGGGGAGGCGTAGGAGCTCACAGCGGTGCCGTAGGGATGGTTAGCCGGCTCGGGGGCGCGCCGGAGTGGCCGAATCGACGGAGAAGATCCTCGGCGGCCGGCGAGGGGAAAACGTCGGGGGTGGCGTTCCGGGGCTCTTCTGGTCGCGTGACACGACGAGGAGGTCGAGGGAGGACTGGCGGAGCTTCCTGGGGCGTCGGTGAGGCTAGGGGTGGCCGGTGGCCATGGGTACGGCGACGATGGCGGCGAGCTCCGCTCGGTGGTGTGCGCGAGAGGGAAACAGAGGAGGGAATGGGGTCCAGGGGGAGAGAGGGGAGGTGCAGGGGGCGAGGGCGTCTCCGTGGCGTCGCGAGGGAGTCGGGGAGGCTGCCACGGCGAAGCAGGAGGTGGCCGGCGCTCTTCGGGCGCGCGCCACGCCTCGCCTCTGCCTACTGGCAGAGGAAGAAGAGGACAAGGGGGAAGGAGGTGGGCTGGGCCTAGCTGGGCCGGTCCTGTTGGGCTGCACGGGTGAGACCAGGTAAGTTTCTGTTCTCTATCTTTTATTTCTGTTTTCTATTTTGTTCTGTTTTGTTTTGGTTTAGTAAAATACTAAACCATTTTATAAAATCCTGAAAATAATTATGTGGCTAGAACTAAGATATACCAAGCCACATAAAATGTTCCAGAATTATTGGATATATATTAATTATATAATATATATATATATCCAATGCAAATAGTTATTAAATTAATTCAAATGGGCAAAATAAATATTTCTGTGACTACAAGAAATATTGGTTGAATTTTTACCTCTTACCAATATTTCTATAGAATAACAGGAACATTTTCTTGGACTCATTTGAGAGAATTTAAATGTTGGTTATTTTTAGAGGTTTCCTGAGGCTTTTGAAAATTTCCTCAATTCAAATTTCATTTGAATTTAACCATGATACACACATGAGCTAGCCTAGAGCACTACCAGCAGCTAGGGATGTGACAACTCACCCCCACTAAACAAGAATCTCGTCTCGAGATTCAAGCGTAGGGTAAGGTGAAGGGGGAACGCAACTAGTACAATCTTCACGATCCAGGTTGCACTTCATAGGAACGTTGATTCGATCACCATCATTGTCTTGAAGTCTTGCTCTGAGAAATCCTGTCAACATGACATGGAGGAAAGAAGGAGACTCTAGAAGGGTCGATCTTCTCGAAGATCGAACAACTCACGGAATGAGACATAGGACCATCTCTCGGGTTGAGACACGAGATACACATCAAGAGGGGTGGAAAGAAACGGATGACGAAGGTTCACTAGGTGGACAACAATTCCACACTTAAGAAGGTGGTAATCGATTGTCACGTAGCGAGGAGTTAAGTTGCCATGATACCACGACGAAACATCCTGGAGGAGGGTGATTCGTAGATTATTACCTTAAGTGGCAAAAAGAATTACTTTTGATTCAAAGATCATTGAAACTCTTCATACCAGCCTAAGGCAATTCACAACGATCGTTTGGAGGGGGTCGGTAGAATGGCATACTCGGACTTGGATGATGTGGATTACCTAGTTGAAGACAACGTAATGGATGAATTTCCTTATCACCGAAGATGGAAGAGACCCATGGTAGAATGGCACATTGGCGGTGCAAGCTGGGAACAAAATGCAAATGCTGGGAATGATTCTGGTAACTGGGGAAGAACCCAACAATAGGGAGTGAATTCACTGTTTGAAAAGGTCATAGCATTTCCGAGGAAACTGAGAGCAAACCCAGTTAGCGTCGATGATAACACGTAGCGCTTGTGCGTGCTCTCAAGAACTTGAGCAATTCCATAATCATCAAGGTTTTACCAACATCCGTGTCAAGGATCCTGGCAACACAACTTGCTCCCATGATGAATGATGATGGAGGATGCAGATGCAAAGGAAGATAACACTTCTCAGATTTCATCTTAGCGAAGCCAAGGAACAAAATCTGGATGATCGACCGAGAGACATTTAGCACCCCGCTTCTAATGTTCTCCTTGATGTGCTAGTGTAACCCATTCATAGAAACGGTCTGGTATCTAGAACATCAAGTAAAGGTCGGACTTCGGGAGCACAAGAATCCATAAGGAACAACTAGGGAGGTAAATCCTACGAAATCCTTATGGGGAGGTGGCCAACTTCCTCAAACAAGATACTATAATAATAGGTCTACCGGATGGGTGTGTTGGCCACGGCATCCACCTTACCGGTTATCGAGAGACCAATATTATAGTTCTTGGGGAAATGTTCCAACCATCATATCTGCCTGAGATTCAGATCTGGTTGGTGTCAGGATATCCCAGACTCATCAAGTCTAGAAAGAAAAATGAAAGTTTGCAACACAAATCGACGAGATGACGTTGCGAGATTCTCGGGAAATGAACTACGATAGTAAGCTCCAAAACATGAGCTGGTTCTGCTACAACATGTGAACACGATGTCCAAGACAAGCATGACCACAAAGTAGTCTTATAATAAAAACACTACCGAGTTCAGGAGGGGGAACCATCAGCGAGGATATCGAAGTTTTGTAAAAATCCGTCTGGTACCTCCGGGACTAGCACTTAGAACTTATTAATCCTGAACAAATCAATCAGTGGCTTGGTGTGCTAGGGACCCATATAGAATGGAGGTTGCAAGTCTCCAGACCACAGAATACTTCGCACGTATGCATGACTGATTTGGGATGATTCCAAAGGAAACAACATTGACTTTCTCGAATCCACGGCGGCAACTTGCATCAAATGCACATGAATTGGAGGAAGTCACTTCTTACATCCGAACATATGCTTCATGAGCTAGCATGAACAAATGCTTTCAAAAGTTTCTAACACTAGCTTAATGTTCAGCAAAATCATGGAGGAGATAAGGATGTTGTCAATGGGCTCAACAACAATTCATCTAGGTTTCCTTCTAAAAGGAATTCCATAGTTAAGTGAACACGGTGATAGCATTGGTCAGACCAAAGATGTAATGGTGTATGCCCGAGGGATCAACCACGAATAAGACAACATTACGAGCATCATTGGTACTGACTTGATTTGAGGATAGCCCATACTCAAATCAAAGTTTTGATAAGACAATAGGTCCAGCAACTGATTGTAGGGACCAATCGATGAAGACATCATCCTTCTTCAACACACACTACACAAGGATATCCCTTTGGAACGAACTAAGTCAGGCAAGCTTTTATCTTCCAACCCTCCAAGTTGTCGTTTAGCTTAACCAACTAGCTCAGGGATATCTAACACCGATTCTTGGAGAGAAGGTGGTTCCCAAGAAACCAACTTGATCACGAGCTCAACATAGCGGTCAGGTGACAACCTGGTAATACTTCCGAGAAGATCTTCGGAAATCACGAACCACCGGTATGTTACTAAGCTCGAGAACAATCTTGCTTTTCAGGGCAAGACGATATGATTAATAGAGCAAGGATTTGAAATAATCCTAACTCATCGATCGAGGAGTGAACCAGGAGAATGGACTAGGTAGCACGATCAATCTTAGAATGATGATTCAACAATCATAACGCTAAGAACGAGGTTATCGTCCATTTAACTACCAAGCATTAGAGTTGCTAGCAGTATTGATTTCACACATCACGATTCACTTGTCGACATTCTGGTGGCGACAACACGGAACCGAGGGATGAATAATGATGGCGAGAAGTATCACTACATCAAGAATTCTCAAGAGCCGGTGCAATCCTCATGAAAATCCTGACATAAAGGGGGTAATACTCCAAGGTAGAACAGAACCAAAAGCTGGATTGGCATTTGATCTGCGGAATACAACTACTTTGACCCAATCCTAGATATGGATGAGGTACTGGAGTTTGTTTCTCCAAGTCATTCCGGGATAGAATGGTTTGACAGACCACAAGAGTCATAGGCATCGATGAACGAACGCACGCATACTCTTGACTATCAATTGATAGACGAGGGTCAGAATGCAACTAAAGAGAACAACTCAAAGAAACATACAATTTTCTGAGTTGTGGATGCATGGATTAGCATATCGACCGAATTCGACATATTTCTTCCGGATAACCCACGCAGGAAGGTAGAACAGGCAGAGTCACAATATATAATGGAGAACTCATCAAGAGCACTGTTGTTGTCATCTTTTGGTTCAGAAGAACTCCTGCCAAGAATGGTTCATGGTAATTGGAAGAAGGATGTACCACGAACCTCGAGGACTATCGCAAAGTTACTAATATCCTGAAGGAACTAGCAAACACTATCAACATGAAGTAAGTAGAGTGAATCTCGGGTTCAAGAACCCAGGAACAGAATACCTATTACTAAGTAGCATCACGGGATGCTTTCGAGAATGATGGCCAGAATCATCACACTGGGAACACAAATCATGGCTAAATTACTAGATGATCCCCTAAGACACCTAGGGTCATAATAATATCTCCAACATCTACGCCCGGTAACAAAGTACCTTAACCTACCGATTAGTGTGCTTATTCCGACCAAAAGGGACATCGGAGACGGAAGGAAAGGATTTGCAAATGCATCAGACTGTTTAGAGACCTGGGATGACTCGGACAGCATAACGGCTGTAAATGCTCAGAAAGATTTGAGACATTCACAAAAATGATGGCATAACCACTCAGAAGCACAATATCAAGGTCTCGAGATCAACAGTTAACGTATGGAAGTAGTAGAAACTGAACTCAAGCTTAAATCCAACAATCTTATAAGTCTACGGATTAGTAACACGTGATCCTGATAGAAAGAAGAGATATCCTAGTTCTTAATCCCCGTAGGAAAGATAAGATGACTCAGATCAGAAGGGCATAAAATATAAGGAGTAAAAAGAGTCTTACGTTCCATCCCACAATCAATTCCCTTATATAACTAAAGAATTTCTAGACTCAACTTCGACCAGTTTGGCTTGGTAATCCTACAGGCAGTCAAGCTCTGATACCAACGCTGTCAGGACCCCAACTCAATGCCACATCGATCTAGCATGTAACACCTCATATCACTTTGCGGCCTCACGCATGGTATTCCCACGGGTGTCGCCTTACCTTAGCCCGGGACCGTTTGCGCCTTTTGGCACACGTATATGACAGTGTCGCTAGCATCCATATGATAAGGAGCCCGGGCTGACATGGCTAGTCGTAAACCCAAAGTGGCACAGACTTACAGGGACAGGCATCCATGACCCAGCATCGAACGTGTCGGTCATCAGCGAGTGAATCCAGGCTGTAGCACTAGGCTAGCAGGACTCCGGTGAACCGGGCTGTAGCGGGCTAACAGGACTCCGGTATTCATCGTGTGACATTTCCCCGAAGGGACAGACACAGGAACGAAGAAGGACACATGCCGGCCAGCCTAAGTGTTCCGGAGCAGTAGCAAGCTACCATGGCTCAGTGGAAACACTAGGAGACATTTCCCGGTAAGAGAGGCTACTAAAGATAAACAACTAGATTGTCAGATCCCACACATACCAAGCATTTCAATAACATACACACAATATGCTCGATATGTGCAATACAACAGGGCATCACAAATGACTCTACGACTCAGTAGTTTATTCAATAGGCTCCGAGGAGCGAGATATTACAATCATGGGTCTCATGACCCAACACCCAGAGCATACAAGTCAAAGCACAAGCGGAAGCTATCATGTCTGAGTACAGACATCTATAAATGAAAAAGGCTGAGAAGCCTGACTATCTACCAGATCCTGCCGAGGGCACAAGATCGTAGCTGAGGTAACAAGCTAAACGTCGAAGTCCACGCGGAACTACTAGTGAGACTGAAGTCTCTCTGCAAAACATAAAATAGGCAAACGTGAGTACAAATGTACCCAGCAAGACTTACATCAGATCTATCTACATATGCATCATTATCAACAAGGGGGTGGAGGGGTTTGACTGCAGCAAGCCAGCTTTGACTCGGTGGCTATCCTGAACTACGACTGCAAGTAACTCTTTTGAGGTGGCGCACGCGAGTCCACATATTCACCATATCAATACACCACTATGGATCCGCTCCCGTCTCCCTACGAGAACGCCATCCATAGCACTCACGCTTATCTTGCGTATTTTAGAGTATCCACTTTCACTTGTCTATGAACTGTACAAGGGGTCCACGTTTCCATATCCGAGGAATCCGGCTATTCGAATAGATATTGATAACCCTGCAGGGGTGTACTTCTTCACACACGCTTTCGCCACTTATCGCCCTGTACACGTCATGTACCTCGGCAACCTTCAAGCGAAAGCCGGGCGAGGGAGTCGGCCACGACCTGACTAACCGAACAAGTCTCTAGTCCAGGTTTATCGCCTATTCGGGTTCCATCCACAAGGAGATCCGGCCGGGGTGTCGCTCACGGCCCCAAACGATGTGAGCAGGGTTCCCAAGCCCACCATCCGGGTGCCACTTGGTACACCGTGCCACTGTGCCTAGTCTGTCCCAAGCCCACCTGTACCGGGTGCCACTTGGTAGACTACTAACACTACCTACAAACACCAGAAACTAGTTGCAACTCCTGGACAAAGATCATGTTGATTAATAAGTCGAGAGGGGCACTTAAGCATTCCAATGTGTGGTAGTAGCTGGTCATGGATCACAAACACAGAACTCAGTTCTTGAGGACGGCTGCAATGAGACAACCCACCATGTACTCCTACATGGCCTCTCACCGCTACCTTTACCAAATCGTGTTCACACACTTAGCTCACACACATAGTAGGACATGTTCACACGCCTCTGATTCATCCCCGATGAATCAGACCTGACTCAACTCTAAGCAGTAGCAGGCATGACAAACAAGCATGAATGAGTAGGCACATCAGGGCTCAAACAACTCCTACTCATGCTAGTGGGTTTCATCTATTTACTGTGGCAATGACAGGTCATGCAAAGGATAAAGGGTTCAGCTACCGCAGCAAGTATCAAATATGTCGTTGTTGTCTTAATGCAGTAAAAGAGAGCAGGAGCAAGAGAGTGGGATCTTATCGGAATGAACAAGGGGGTTTTGCTTGCCTGGCACTTCTGAAGATAACATTGAGTCTTCATCAGTGTCAACGATCACATCATCGGTATCACGTCTATCGAGAGGGGACAAATACCGGCAACACAGAAGGGAACACAATCAATGCAATGCACAATATGATGCATGATCATGACATGGCAAAATGAATGTGTTTTGAGCTAATGCAACTAAAACCAGATTAAATGAAGTTGGTTTGAATCCAGGATTCAAATTCAAACTCCATATGTGGATATTTAAATGCCCCTTATTTTATTTGTGCTAAACAGCAGCTATAAGTTGTTCTAACATGCATGAAAATGGTACAGATGGATTCCTTGAATTTTTCTGATAATTTTTCATATATAAATTGTTACATTTGGAGTTACGGTTAATTTTCTATGATTTATTGAAGTTTTAGCTATTTCTGGAATTTCCTGATTATTTATAAAATAAACTAAATTCCAGAAAAGGAATATTGCGTCAGCATGACCTCATAGTGACGTCAGCAGGTCAACGGGCGCCGTCCAGGTCAAACTGACCTGTGGGACCCATATGTCAGCGTCACAGGTTAAACAGGGGGGTTTATTTTAGTTTAATTAAGGATTAGGGCACTAGGGCCCACATGTCAGTGTCAGCAGGGGGGGGGGTAATTAAATTAAAATAAACTAACTAATTAACAGGGGGGCTGGCCCCACCTGTCATCGACCCAGGGGGGTCAAACCCCTGGTCAGCAGGGCCTAACCCGCCGGCGGCTCGTCGCCGGTGGCAACAGGCGCGGCGGAGGGCGCGGGCTCGCTCCTCCGGCGTCCAAATGAACGGAGGAGAGCGGCTACGGGGAGCTGGAGCTCACCCGCGCCCATTTCAGCAAGCAGCAGCAGCTAGGGCGGCCGGAGACGATGGCCTCGAGCTCGGCAGCGGCGGCCGGAGCTCGGGCGTGCTCGGTTTCGGCGTTACACGGCACGGCGGGCGCGGCCGATGGGCTCTACGGGATGCTGGGTCACCAGGAACACCCGGAGGCAACGAGCGCAGGCGGAGAAGCTCGGGAGCACGGAGCTCACCGGCCATGGCGGATGGCGGCTTCGGGTGCTCGTGGGGCGGCGGTTACAGGGCGCAATCGAAGGGGGAAAGAGGGAGGGGAGGCGTAGGAGCTCACAGCGGTGCCGTAGGGATGGTTAGCCGGCTCGGGGGCGCGCCGGAGTGGCCGAATCGACGGAGAAGATCCTCGGCGGCCGGTGAGGGGAAAACGTCGGGGGTGGCGTTCCGGGGCTCTTCTGGTCGCGTGACACGACGAGGAGGTCGAGGGAGGACCGGCGGAGCTTCCTGGGGCGTCGGTGAGGCTAGGGGTGGCCGGTGGCCATGGGTACGGCGACGATGGCGGCGAGCTCCGCTCGGTGGTGTGCGCGAGAGGGAAACAGAGGAGGGAATGGGGTCCAGGGGGAGAGAGGGGAGGTGCAGGGGGCGAGGGCGTCTCCGTGGCGTCGCGAGGGAGTCGGGGAGGCTGCCACGGCGAAGCAGGAGGTGGCCGGCGCTCTTCGGGCGCGCGCCACGCCTCGCCTCTGCCTACTGGCAGAGGAAGAAGAGGACAAGGGGGAAGGAGGTGGGCTGGGCCTAGCTGGGCCGGTCCTGTTGGGCTGCACGGGTGAGACCAGGTAAGTTTCTGCTCTCTATCTTTTATTTCTGTTTTCTATTTTGTTCTGTTTTGTTTTGGTTTAGTAAAATACTAAACCATTTTATAAAATCCTGAAAATAATTATGTGGCTAGAACTAAGATATACCAAGCCACATAAAATGTTCCAGAATTATTGGATATATATTAATTATATATAATATATATATCCAATGCAAATAGTTATTAAATTAATTCAAATGGGCAAAATAAATATTTCTGTGACTCCAAGAAATATTGGTTGAATTTTTACCTCTTACCAATATTTCTATAGAATAACAGGAACATTTTCTTGGACTCATTTGAGAGAATTTAAATGTTGGTTATTTTTAGAGGTTTCCTGAGGCTTTTGAAAATTTCCTCAATTCAAATTTCATTTGAATTTAACCATGATACACACATGAGCTATCCTAGAGCACTACCAGCAGCTAGGGATGTGACAGTCAAGATCGATCTACGGATCAAGGGGGCGCGCCCCAGCGCGCGACGACGACCGTCACGCCGGATACATCATCAACAAATCCGACCGGGCCGAACATAGCAACCCAGACCAATTCGACCTGCGTAGCCACATAGCCCCGCACAGAGGCGCTGCACACCCCCTCTGCTTCACGAACGAAGTAATGGATCATGAATTCCCAGAAGGGTTCAAACCCGTAAACATCGAATCATACGATGGCACAACAGACCCCGCAGTATGGATCGAAGATTTCCTTCTCCACATTCACATGGCCCGCGGAGATGATCTACACGCCAACAAGTATCTCCCCCTTAAGCTCAAAGGACCGGCCCGACACTGGTTAAACAGCCTGCCAGCAAATTCCATTGGCAGTTGGGAAAACCTGGAACATGCATTACTTGACAACTTCCAGGGCACATATGTGCGACCACCAGACGCTGATGACCTGAGCCACATTACTTAACAGCCCGGAGAGTCAGCCCGGAAATTCTGGACTCGGTTCCTCACTAAAAAGAACCAAATAGTCGATTGTCCGGACGCCGAAGCCCTGGCGGCTTTTAAGCATAATATCCGTGACGAGTGGCTCGCTCGACACCTCGGCCAGGAAAAACCCAAGTCTATGGTAGCTCTCACAACCCTAATGACCCTTTTTTGTGCGGGTGAGGATAGCTGGTTGGCTCATAGAGGCACCATGCCACATTCCGGCACTTTGGACGGCCGCGATGCTAACGGCAAGCCACAACGCAACAGACATAAGAGACGGAACAACGACGACAGCGCGGAAGACACGGCAGTCAATGCCGGATTCAGCGGACCTAAATCCGGACAGCGGAAAAGTCGTTCAAAAGAAATAATTAGGGACCGTCCAGTCTGGACCGCATACTAGAGCGCTCGTGCCAAATTCATGGCACACCGGACAAACCAGCCAACCACACCAATAGAGACTGCTGGGTGTTCAAACAGGCCGGCAAGATAAACGCCGAAAACAAGGACAAGGGGCTACACGGCGACGATGACGATGAGCCCCGGCGTCCGAATACGGGGGGGGGGGGGGGCAGAAGAAATCCCCCCAGGTGAAAACGGTCAATATGATCTACGCCACCCACATCCCCAAGCGGGAACGGAAGCAGGCACTACGGGACGTCTATGTGATGGAGCCAGTCGCCCCCAAGTTCAACCCATGGTTAGCTTGTTCGATCACCTTTGATCGTAGGGATCACCCTACCAGCATCCATCACAGCAGCTCAGCCGCATTGGTCTTAGACCCAATCATCGACGGCTTCCACCTCACTGTGTCCTTATGGATGGCGGCAGCAGCCTGAACCTGCTTTATCAGGACACAGTGCGCAAGATGGGCATTGATCCTTCAAGGATCAAGCCCACCAAAACCACCTTTAAAGGTGTTATTCCTAGAGTAGAGGCCCGCTGCACGGGTTCTATAACATTCGAAGTGGTCTTCGGATCCCCAGACAACTTCAGGAGCGAAGAGCTGATCTTCGACATCGTCCCTTTCCACAGCAGCTACCACGCACTGCTCGGGCAGACCGCATTCGCAAGATTCAATGTGGTGCCACACTACGCATATCTCAAGCTCAAGATGCCGGGACCGCACGGGGTCATCACTGTCAACGGAAATATGGACCGCTCCCTTCGAACAGAAGAGCATACGGCAGCCCTCGCGGCAGAAGTACAATGCGGCCTCCTGCGACAAACCAATCCGGTGACAACTTCGAGCACTGTCAAACGAGTCCGGGAGCACCCCGCAACAGGATCAACACGAACGTCAAGATCGTGATTAGCAGTCCGGCCTCCGCTCAAGCCCCTCCAAAGCAGCATTCGTGCCACGCGTACACAATTACGCACTCAAGATACCTTGGGCATAGGCGGAGGCGCATCAACGACTCAGTCGATAATGCGGGTAACCGCTAAATACCTTCATACTCTTTCCCTTTTACCTTTCAGGACACCGCGTTAGTGCAGCATCCTCAGAAGAGCCGAATGGCCGGACTCATATGGAAGAGACACCCAAGGAGGAAACAGACGTTGTGCGCAGAAGGAAATACCCAGGTGGAATCTATTTACGATCATTATACCTGCTTCATCTATCCGCACACGGCTTGCACCTGGATAGGGCATGTCAAATAGTCCTATTTTTATCTCTGCCTAATGCATCCATTGTAAACATACGCTTAAACGTATTTTTCGTCAAATGGAGATTATATATAGCGTCAGCTTATTATCCTTATTTGAGTATTTTTCTCTTATAAATGTTTATTTGGTATTACATCCGTACACCTTGGTACGGCCAGTTTGCCAGGGGCTTCTTATGACGCCCCGTAATATGGCAACTACAAGTCTGAACACTTTCAATAGTGCGGCACCCTGAACTTATAGCACTATATGCATCAGCTCTGAATCATGTCTTGGGTCTACAGTTGGGATAGCCCGGCTCCCTTGTTTTGGTGCCTTATGTTCCGTTATATCGGCTAAGGTTGCGCAGGGAGAACTACTGCGATTGTGTCCCGGTTCTTCCGGACGAGCACCTCAGTAGAGAAAGTCGAAAACTGACCAGCATGATGTGGCGAGAGCTGGTCGCTGTTCGGGAGGTACTAAAATCCTTAAAGATTTTCCGCTTTAGGCGATAAATTGGCTTTGTCCGACCAAGGCGTATATAGCGCCCCAATTCGGCCTTTCGGATTCTAGGGGCTTCACCGAAATTTAAAATTGTAGACTTCTATGGCTAAGTGAAAGTTATAAAGCCGCATAGTCTGATTGCCTCGTTCGCTGCGCTGGACACCTCCTTAAGGGACCAAACATTTGGATAAAGAGTGTCCGGGTTTTCCACGAACACCCCAGTGCAAGTCACGCGGGGGCGGAAGCCGATGACTGGCCTACTTTCAGGATTTTATAAACAGTTGCACAGACGGTAATATTTTAAATAACAAAAGCGCTACATAGCGCAAGTAACTTCGTCCTTAAAATACAAACATGACAGAAGCAAATTCATTCAAAAATGGTGTCCTTGGTACATTCGTCAGCCACGAGACGAGCACCCTTCATAACGCCATCATTGTACAGCTCGGGATGGTGATGCGCCTTGCCCTCCGGTGGTCCGTCCTTGACCAGATTCTCCGCATCCATCTTGCCCCAATGCACTTTGACGCGGCAAGGGCCCGACGGGCACCCTCGATGCACACGGATCGCTTGATCACCTCAAGCCGCGGGTAGGCATCCACCATCCACTTGATCAGGCCGAAGTAACTACTGGGCACGAGCTCACCAGGCCACATCCGGACTATGAACCCTTTCATAGCCAGTTCGGCCGCCCTGTGGAGTTCGACCAACTGCTTCAGTTGGTCACTCAGAGGCATTGGGTGTTCGGCCCCAGCATACTGGCACCAGAACAACTTCTCCATTGAGTTCCCCTCCTACGCATGGTAGAACTCCGCAGCGTCTGATACGCTGCGTGGCAGATCTGCGAATGCCCCTGGAGAGCTCTGAATTCGAGTAAGTAATAGAAACGCCTCCTCCACATGTTTGCTTTGCATAAAGAACTTCTTACCCGCTGATATCTTCTTGGCCTCCTGGATCTCCTGTTGTGCTTTCTTGGCTTCGACCTTGGCATCTTTTAAGCTCATAAGGGCCTTCGCAAGCTCGGCCTCTTTGGCCTTCAGATCATGCTCCACGGACTCGCATTTCTTGCCGAGGTCCTGGAGCTCCTGCTGTACCTCACCTTCCGTAGCACTTTGCTTTTCGCGCTCCTTACATTCCGAGGCCACCTTGTCTTCTGCCTCGGACAACGCCTTCTTCAGGGCCGCCACTTTGGTGGGGCCCCCTGTTACACGGTCATGACACTTAGTTGTCAGACCCACCAATTCTGCATATCCTCAAATACAGAAGAACGGGAATTACTTACCCTTGTTCTCTTCGAGCTGCCTCTTCGTGAGGTCGAGCTCTCCCTGCGCCTGCTCCAGGTCCCGCTTCAGATCGGCAACCTCGGCAGTACGGGCAGCAGCAGCAAGCAGCACAGCCTGCTTATTCAAAATAATACTTATGATTAGACTCCTGCGGATTTTAATTGACCCTATGTTCGGCTTTTCCTTCCGAATGCCAAACAGAGTATCAGGGGCTACTACCTATCAGGTGGTAATTTTGCACATATTTATTACTTACCTCGAAGCCTGTTAGGATGCTGGTGCAAGCTTCGGTTAGTCCGCTCTTGGAGGACGAAACCTTTCGAATCACCATACTCATAAGAGTATGGTGCCCTTCATCCAGGGAAGCGCCGCAAAGCGCTTCCAGCAGACCATCCGGCGCTTCATGCGCAACGGAAGTCTGCGACACAGACGGCTCGCCCTCCTTAGCAAGGGGGCGCCTGCCTGAGTCCGGAACCATCGAAGGTTCCGGAATTGTGTTCGGCTCAGAGCCCGGCTGGCCATGGCTCTCGTCGACACGATCCGTGGGGATCTTGAACCCCGCATGTCCGACGTCTGGGATCCCGCCTCGGGGCGTCTCCAGAGTTACCTCCCCCCGCTCTAGGAGCCTTTGGGACAACACCTCCGTGTCGTCCGCGGGTTAAGGAGTACTGGCCGTCTGAAGCGAATTCATCTCCGAATTGCTCAGGGTCCCGGAGGAGGATACCTCGGGGTGATCCCTGGCCGGACTGCACATACGTTCGGCATTATAAATACAAAAACTGTGAAGTGAAGTCATGATAGAATGCAAACACTTACGATCGCGCTAGGGGCTTCCCCCTGGGCAGCCACCCCTCCTCGCTGAGAGCGGCCGTGGCGGGGTAGTCCGGAAGGGGCCCCTTCCCCTTCTGGGACGCCCCAGCCTCCCCTCCTGGGGCGGCTTTTCTCTTCTTCTCCCCCCGATGGGGGAAGGTAGGATCTCTTCCTGATTCCCCCCCTTCGTGGGAGGAGTCCGCCTCGTCATCTTTGGACGAGGCTTCCGGCACAACCTTGCACCGGAGACCCTTTCGGATCCCCAGGGCCTTCTTCTCGGCCTTCTTCTCCGGCACCTTGTACGGCGCCGAGACCAGCATCTCCATCTGGAGAACATCTGCTGGGTCTTTTGACAGCGGAGACGGGCAGTAAACCTGCTCCGCTGTCTCCATGTAATCCTGAAATAAATATACACAACTACTTAAGGCACTCCCGTGAATATATCGGGAAGAACTAGGTCCGGTGTCGGTCTAAGAACTCACCAGCCTAGGAGCCCGCGCGGCGTGAAGCCCGCGGTCCTCGGATGTCGGAGGAGGCACTTCAGAGGCCTTGAACAGCTCCTTCCATGCGCCTTTGTGCGTCATGTCGTAGAGCCTCTGGAGCGTCCGGTGCTCGGTGGGGACGAACTCCCACAGATTGACTGCCCGCCTCTGGCAGGGCAGGATTCAGCGAACGAGCATGACCTGGATCACATTGACAAGCTTGATGTTCTTGTCCTTCATGCTTTTGATGCATGTTTGGAGTCCGGCTAGCTCCGTGGAATCGCCCAGGACAGGCCCTTCCTCTCCTAGGAGGTGAGCCGCATGGGGGCTCCGGATCGGAACTCAGGGGCAGTCACCCAGTTGGCGCCGTGCGGCTCGGTGATGTAGAACCACCACGATTGCCATCCTTTTACGGTCTCCGCAAAGGAGCCGTCGAGCCATGTGACGTTGGGCATTCGGCCCACCATGGCCCCTCCGCACTCCGCCTGTTGGCCTCTTACCACCTTCGGCTTCACGCAGAAAGTTTGCAGCCATAGGCTGAAGTGAGGCCGGATGCGGAGGAAGGCCTCGCACATGACGATGAACGCCGAGATGTTGAGGACGAAATTCGGGGCTAGATCGTGGAAATCTAGCCCGTAGTAGAACATAAGCCCGCGGACGAAGGGATGAAGTGGGAATCCCAGTCCACGGTTGAAGTGGGCGACGAATACGACCCTCTCGTGGGGTCCTGGGGTCGGAATGACCTGCCCGGCGTCTGGTAGATGGTGCGCTATGTCCGCGGCCAAGTATCCGGCCGCCCGAAGATTGGTGATGTGCTTCTCCTTGACGGTGGAAGCCACCCACTTGCCTCCTGCTCCGGACATGTTTAGCTGTGCGGGGAAGACTTGGGCTTGGGCGCTGGAGCTCGAGGGGACAAGAGTGGGCAAAGAAGGAAGAAGGCGTGGGTGAAAATGGGGGAATCTTATCCCTTTATAAAGGCGCCGGAAGCGGTGTGCCTCCCCACTTGCCCGTTGGGAATCGCTTGTTTCCCAAGCGCCACGGTTAATGGCACGGTTAGATTACCCATGCCCGTATTGATGAGAATCCCGTAATAAGGGGACACGATCTCTGCTTTGATAAGACGTGTCACAGAAACTGCCTCGTGATATGCGTTGTAGCTGGTTGTGTGGAAACGGTTTGAATAATGGATCCGATCATAATAACGTGTCACGTCATCAGGAAAAGTTGTCAGCAGATTGCATTTGTGAAATATCCTCCTCTCAACGGTGGTATGTGAAGATCATTTTTTTAGATCCGGACACGATTTGGGTGTTCGGTGATTACTTTGGAGTATTCGGTGGAGGAACCCGCCTTGCAATGCCGAAGACAATACTGCACGCCGGACTCATTGTCATTGAAGCCTGGTTTAGGGGCTACTGAGGGAGTCCTGGATTAGGGGTATCCGGA
Source organism: Triticum aestivum (assembly GCF_018294505.1). Lineage (NCBI taxonomy): Eukaryota > Viridiplantae > Streptophyta > Magnoliopsida > Poales > Poaceae > Triticum > Triticum aestivum. The sequence continues at coordinate 393,936,461 of NC_057798.1, read as the reverse complement.
TAGCCGAACTGTGTACAACGTCCGGACTATTGAAGCGTGAAGATACAAGACTCAAGACTTCGGTCCGTGTCCGGATGGGACTTTCCTTCGCATGGAAGGCAAGCCTGGCGATCCGGATATTATATTTCCTTCTTTGTAACCGACTCCATGTAAACCCTAGCCCTCTCCAGTGTCTATATAAACCGGAGAGGTTGGTCCTTAGAAGGCCGATCACAATTACATTCATACCATCATAGGCTAGCTCCTAGGGTTTAGCCTCTACGATCTCGTGGTAGATCTACTCTTGTACTACCCATATCATCAATATTAATCAAGCAGGAAGTAGGGTTTTACCTCCACCGAGAGCGCCCGAACCTCGGTAAACATTTGTGTCCCTGACTTCTTGTTACCATCAGCCTTGACGCACAGATCGGGACCCCCTACCCGAGATCCGCCGGTTTTGACACCGACAGAGGGGCTGAAGATTCCTTCTTCGGCCCTCCTCAGTTCCTGCTCGGAAACATCAATGCGGGTAATCTTAGCAGAGAACGCTAAAGTAAGTGAAGCAGGGAAAGGAATGACGACTTACCCACTCTGGGGGGTTGTACATGGAGAACCCATCACGCGGTTTAATGTGAAGGAATTCTTCCTCTTCTCCTTTGTATAAGTCAGACAATATCCTGGCCAAGGCAGTGGCGGAGTCCGGACCCTTACGGCCACAGCGGGTGGCATCGTCTTCCCCGTTGAAGTGCCACATGGGCTTCCCCCGATATTGAAGCGGTTGCACCCCCCGTATTATGCATATCGCCATAACCTCGACTATCGTCAGTCCGGACTTGGCCAGTAACTTTATCCTGCTCATCAGGAAGTGTATTTCCCTGGAATCCTCCTCTTGGGGGCCCCGGGGGCGCCAGCTTAGACGTGCCCTCGGTGGGGCGTCACTGAACTTGGGGAGACCTGTCCGGACTGGATCCGGAAGGGGAACATCATCAATGTAAAACCACTCCAAAGGCCAGTTCTCTGGTGCCTTCTTGGGAGTGCCGGATAGGTATCCGGTTTCGGCAATGCGCCATACTTCGGCCCCGCCCACCTGACATAGGGATTCTCCCTGGTTGCGGGGGACGAGGAAGAACAACTTCTTCCATAACCCGAAGTGAGGCTTGCAGCCTAAAAATAACTCGCAAAGGGCAACGTACCCTGCTATGTGTAGTACGGAGGCAGGGGTAAGGTTGTGCAACTGGAGGCCGTAGAACTCCAAGAGCCCGCGAAGGAACGGGTGGATGGGAAACCCGACGCCCATTAGCAGATGCGGGATGAGGCATATTCGCTCCTCTAGAGATGGATTTGGAGATCCCTCCGCTTGTTCCCCTCCGTTATAAGTGGCTATTCCGGCTCGGACGGGGACCATGAACGCCGGTGGGAGAAACCCTTGGGTTTGTAACTCTATCAAACGACTATGGGGAACTGAACACTCTTCCCAGTCCCCCGACTTGGAGCAAGGAGAGCGAGCAGAAGAGCTGCGACGGTCGGCCATGTTGGAATGGTTTTTTCCGGAGCGCTCTGTTGGATGCTTGCTTGAGGGAGAGTGAGGTTTGGATCTGAGAATCCCCGTCCCTTCAAATAGACGGTCAGCCCGAAGGATTGAGGGTGGAAAATGCAAAAATGCTTCGGCTCCTCGCATTCGCTCGACACATGGAGATGATCATTATTGAGGCACTGAAGCCGAGGAGTACAACATTGATGGGAAGCCGGACACTATTCGTCGTGGCAGGTACCTTGGAATATTCGGAGAAGGAACCCGCCTTGCAATGCCGAACACAAGACTGCACGCCGGACTCATCGTCATTGAAGCCTGGTTCAGGGGCTACTGAGGGAGTCCTGGATTAGGGGCTATCCGGACAGCTGGACTGTATACATCGTCCAGACTATTGAAGCGTGAAGATACAAGACTCAAGACTTCGGCCTGTGTTCGGATGGGATTCTCCTTTGCGTGGGAGGCAAGCTTGGCGATCCGGATATTGTGTTTCCTTCCTTGTAACTGACTCCATGTAAACCCTAGCCCCCTCCGGTGTCTATATAAACCGAAGAGGTTGGTCCTTAGAAGGACGATCACAATTACAATCATACCATCATAGGCTAGCTCTTAGGGTTTAGCCTCTACGATCTCGTGGTAGATCTACTCTTGTACTACTCATATCTTCAATATTAATCAAGCAGGAAGTAGGGTTTTACCTCCAACGAGAGGGCTCGAACCTAGGTAAACACTGTGTCCCTTGCTTCCTGTTACCATCACCCTAGACGCACAGATTGGGACCCCCTACCCGAGATCCGCCGGTTTTGACACCGATAACACCCACTTAAGCAGACACGTATGTTACAATTTGTGCACCCGCGGGTACACGTGATGTTGCGCATTTATTTAAGCCAGAAGGCGAACCCAAACAGTAGTTGCATTCATTCCCCTCCCGCTGCCTCTTCTCTTGTCACCGTCGCCCGGTAGCCATGGGCCGGCCGAAGGTAACAACATACGCCATACTCCCGCCAGAGCGGCGCTTTAATATGGAAATTTTAGTCGTCATGCATGCATCTTTTTGTGCTAGCACTCCTATATAAGGGTTGACCGGTCGCTTCCCGCGGATGTGCGCGGGCGGTGGAAGAGGAAGGAGAAGGGAAGCAGGCTGTGGAGTAACTTTTTTACCACAATTTCTTAGGAAACTGAGTGCAGTACAATTGAGTAGTTTTGCAAACTACCGGTACTAGACCTGAAACGGTTCAAAACCTATACTCCCTTGCCAGCGTGCGCTTCCCGCGTGAAACGGTCAGCGTCGCCCTGGAGCGTCAGTGCCGCATTAATGCCCGGCCAGAGCGGAGGCGACCTCTCACTGGCGCCAGCTTTGAAGTGGCGCGACAGCCGAGAGAGAGCCGCTTCCCAGTGCACACGACTGCTCCGCGTCGAGACTGGCCATAGGCCCTGTTTGGATCCATGGGTTAGAGTTAGTTTGAGCTAGTTGGGGCTCAAATAGCCCTAAAGTATCCAAGCATGAGGGTTTAAATTGGAGCAAGTTGCACCGAACCCACCAAAAAACTATCCCACCCAAGAGGTGCTAACTGGAGATAGTTCTCATTTGGACCACTGAAAAATCACCTTTCTCTCTCCATGAAGTGCATTTATTGTCAATCTAACCCTGTCACCCAAACACCTCTTTGGCTACAGTTAGTTCAGGGTTAGTCATGAGTTAGTCTAACCTCTAGCTAAGTTAGAGTATCAAACAGGAGCAGTATAGGACATGCAAGTTGCTCAAAGCATACATGCAAATTAGTACATGAAAGGATTTTTTTCTTTTTGAAAACAGAATGTGAAAGGAATTTTTTTAGAATGCTCTTGGCATGTCGCTAACATGTGATAGTTAACCGACCTCAATAGACGGCAGAAACGCCAGCCCGCCGCACTTTGATAGAGACGAGGAGGGAGAAGCGATACAGGCTGTTGGATTACTAGAGATAGGTGTCGCACGGAAGCCAAGAAATATGGTGATAGCGTGGGTTAGCCATGTACTAGTATGATGTAACTACACTGGGCTGCCGTGTTTCGTACTCTTCCAGTCCACTGTGGAGATGATTGGTTAATTTTATATCGCTGAATAATATTAAATATTACGAGTGCAGGCGCTCCACCATGAGGTTCCTTGCTCCTTCTCGGTCATCCGGAATCTATGTTCTTCCACTCTATTTTTTTACGTGAGCTTTGTTCATCCTTTTGCCAACACGTGAGACATCTAGCATCAAGGTGCACGTGTTATGCAAGGATCATTCCATATATGAAGAACACGTGGGACTGGAACTACGAGACGGACATGTACCCAGGAGTGGACGTACGAACCTGAGTAATGTACCACAGTAAGTGAAGTAGAAAGGCACAAATGGTATGAACAAGCATGGCATATAGGGTGTGTTTGGTTGCATTCTCGTTTCAGCATAGTTGTTCCCTCTTCATGCATGCTTAACTCAACACCTCTCTTCATGCATGCTCTCTTCATGCATGCTTCTAGTGTATTTGTGCTAAACTAGTGTGGACTCATGCACCCTCCATACACTCTACCAAATACCCAAAAGTAGGTCGAGAAGGGAACTCTTGGGCGGCATTTGTCTCTTACTACGTACTACCACTAAATGTTGTATGTGCAATGCACGGTGATGTTATGGAGTACGTGCCTAAGTACTCTACTACTACTATATTAGTTGGAGGCACATATTAACTTTTATATTTGTTTACGTGTATGCCCCGAGACCTTCCAACTAGACGTGTCTTTCTCTCCAGGTCGCACTTTGTATCGTTCATACCACTAAGTACTACTACGTGTGGTCTCCGACCCAGAAGTGGAAGAAGTGGAGATGCTCTACCACGCTGTTTTTTTTACGCTGGGCTCTACCACGTTGTTCATGTCCCACTCCTTTCGCTGACGTGTGGGACATCCAGCATGTGCCGTGTTTGGCACCCTTCGTCATAAGAGTTGAAACACTAGCACTCATCAGAAATAAAAAATAATTATAAATCGGCAGTGATACTATTTTTTTGCGAACCAATCAACAGTGATACTATACCACGCGGTTGAAGGAAATATGCCCTAGAGGCAATAATAAAGTTATTATTTATTTCCTTATTTCATGATAAATGTTTATTATTCATGCTAGAATTGTATTAACCGGAAACATAATACATGTGTGAATACATAGACAAACAAAGTGTCACTAGTATGCCTCTACTTGACTAGCTCGTTAATCAAAGATGGTTATGTTTCCTGACCATGAACAATGAGTTGTTATTTGAGTAACGAGGTCACATCATTAGTTGAATGATCTGATTGACATGACCCATTCCATTAGCTTAGCACCTGATCGTTTAGTATGTTGCTATTGCTTTCTTCATGACTTATACATGTTCCTATGACTATGAGATTATGCAACTCCCGTTTACCGGAGGAACACTTTGGGTGCTACCAAACGTCACAACGTAACTGGGTGATTATAAAGGAGCATTACAGGTGTCTCCAAAGGTAGATGTTGGGTTGGCGTATTTCGAGATTAGGATTTGTCACTCCGATTGTCGGAGAGGTATCTCTGGGCCCTCTCGGTAATACACATCACATAAGCCTTGCAAGCATTACAACTAATATGTTAGTTGTGAGATGATGTATTACGGAACGAGTAAAGAGACTTGCCGGTAACGAGATTGAACTAGGTATTGGATACCGACGATCAAATCTCGGGCAAGTAACATACCGATGACAAAGGGAACAACGTATGTCGTTATGCGGTCTGACCGATAAAGATCTTCGTAGAATATGTAGGAGCCAATATGGGCATCCAGGTCCCGCTATTGGTTATTGACCGGAGACGTGTCTCGGTCATGTCTACATTGTTCTCGAACCCGTAGGGTCCGCACGCTTAAGGTTTCGATGACAGTTATATTATGAGTTTATGAGTTTTGATGTACCGAAGGAGTTCGGAGTCCCGGATGAGATCGGGGACATGACGAGGAGTCTCGAAATGGTCGAGACGTAAAGATCGATATATTGGACGACTATATTCGGAGTTCGGAAAGGTTCCGAGTGATTCGGGTATTTTCGGGAGTACCGGGGAGTTACGGGAATACGGGGAAGAGTATTGGGCCTTGATGGGCTTTAGTGGGAAGAGGAGAAAAAGGCTGCGCCCCCCCTCCCCTCTAGTCCGAATTGGACTAGGGAAAAGGGGGCCGGCCACCTCTCCTTCTCCTCCTATTCCTTCTCCCTTCCTCCCCTCTTGGTGGACTCCTACTAGGACTTGGAGTCCTAGTAGGACTCCCCACCCTGGCCGCACCTCTGCCTTGGCCGGCCTCCTCCTCCTCCATCCTTTATATACTGAGGCAAGGGGCACCCCATGAACACACAAGTTGATCCACGTGATCTATTCCTTAGCCGTGTGCGGTGCCCCCTGCCACCATATACCTCGATAATACTGTAGCGGAGTTTAGGCGAAGCCCTGCTGCTGTAGTTCATCAAGATCGTCACCACGCCGTCGTGCTGACGGAACTCTTCCCCGACACTTTGCTGGATCGGAGTCCGGGGATCGTCATCGGGCTGAACGTGTGCTCGAACTCGGAGGTGCCGTAGTTTCGGTGCTTGATCGGTTGGATCGTGAAGACGTACGACTACTTCCTCTACGTCGTGTCATCGCTTCCGCAGTCGGTCTGCGTTGGGTACGTAGACAACACTCTCCCCTCGTTGCTATGCATCACATGATCTTGCGTGTGCGTAGGAAATTTTTGAAATTACTACGAAACCCAACAGTGGCATCCGAGCCTAGGTTACTTATGTTGATGTTATATGCACGAGTAGAACACAAGTGAGTTGTGGACGATACAAGTCATACTGCCTACCAGCATGTCATATTTTGGTTCGGCGGTATTGTTGGACGAGACGACCCGGACCAACCTTACGCGTACGCTTACGCGAGACCGGTTCCCTCGACGTGCTTTGCACATAGATGGCTTGCGGGCGACTGTCTCTCCAACTTTAGTTGAACCGAGTATGGCTACGCCCGGTCCTTGAGAAGGTTAAAACGGAGTCTATTTGACAAACTATCGTTGTGGTTTTGATGCGTAGGTGAGATTGGTTCTTACTTAAGCCCGTAGCAGCCACGTAAAACATGCAACAACAAAGTAGAGGACGTCTAACTTGTTTTTGCAGGGCATGTTGTGATGTGATATGGTCAAGGCATGATGCTGAATTTTATTGTATGAGATGATCATGTTTTGTAACCGAGTTATCGGCAACTGGCAGGAGCCATATGGTTGTCGCTTTATTGTATGCAATGCAATCGCGATGTAATGCTTTACTTTATTACTAAACGGTAGTGATAGTCGTGGAAGCATAAGATTGGCGAGACGACAACGATGCTACGATGGAGATCAAGGTGTCGCGCCGGTGACGATGGTGATCATGACGGTGCTTCGGAGATGGAGATCACAAGCACAAGATGATGATGGCCATATCATATCACTTATATTGATTGCATGTGATGTTTATCTTTTTATGCATCTTATCTTGCTTTGATTGACGGTAGCATTATAAGATGATCTCTCACTAAATTATCAAGAAGTGTTCTCCCTGAGTATGCACCGTTGCCAAAGTTCGTCGTGCCCAGACACCACGTGATGATCGGGTGTGATAAGCTCTACGTCCATCTACAACGGGTACAAGCCAGTTTTGCACACGCAGAATACTCAGGTTAAACTTGACGAGCCTAGCATATGCAGATATGGCCTCGGAACACGGAGACCGAAAGGTCGAGCGTGAATCATATAGTAGATATGATCAACATAATGATGTTCACCGATGAAACTACTCCATCTCACGTGATGATCGGACATGGTTTAGTTGATTTGGATCACGTGATCACTTAGAGGATTAGAGGGATGTCTATCTAAGTGGGAGTTCTTAAGTAATATGATTAAATTGAACTTAAATTTATCATGAACTTAGTCCTGGTAGTATTTTGCAAATCATGTTGTAGATCAATAGCTCGCGTTGTTGCTTCCCTGTGTTTATTTTGATATGTTCCTAGAGAAAATTGTGTTGAAAAATGTTAGTAGCAATGTTGCGGATTTGATCCGTGATCTGAGGTTAAATCCTCATTGCTGCACAGAAGAATTATGTCCTTAATGCACCGCTAGGTGACGGACCTATTGCAGGAGCAAATGCAGACGTTATGAACGTTTGGCTAGCTCAATATGATGACTACTTGATAGTTTAAGTGCACCATGCTTAACGGCTTAGAATCGGGACTTCAAAGACGTTTTGAATGTCATGGACCATATGAGATGTTCCAGGAGTTGAAGCTAATATTTCAAGCAAATACCCGAGTTGAGAGATATGAAGTCTCCAACAAGTTCTATAGCTAAAAGATGGAGGAGAATCGCTCAACTAGTGAGCATGTGCTCAGATTGTCTGAGTACTACAATCGCTTGAATCAAGTGGGAGTTAATCTTCCAGATAAGATAGTGATTGACAGAATTCTCTAGTCACCATCACCAAGTTAGTAGAACTTCGTGATGAACTATGACATGCAAGGGATAACGGAAACGATTCCCAAGCTCTTCGTAATGCGGAAATTGACGAAGGTAGAAATCGAGAAAAACATCAAGTGTTGATGGTAGACAAGACCACTAGTTTCAAGAAAAGGGGCAGAAGGAAGAAGGGGAACTTCAAGAAGAACAGCAAGCAAGTTGCTGCTCAAGTGAAGAAGCCCAAGTCTGATCCTAAGCCTGAGACTAAGTGTTTCTACTGCAAAGGGACTGGTCACTGGAAGCGGATCTACCCCAAGTGATTGGCGGATAAGAAGGATGGCAAAGTGAACATAAGTATATTTGATATACATGTTATTGATGTGTACTTTACTAGTGTTTATCGCAAACCCTCAGTATTTGATACTAGTTCAGTTGCTAAGATTAGTAACTCGAAACGGGAGTTGCAGAATAAACAGAGACTAGTTAAGGGTGAAGTGACGATGTGTGTTGGAAGTGGTTCCAAGATTGATATGATCATCGTCACACACTCCCTATACTTTCGGGATTAGTGTTGAACCTAAATAAGTGTTATTTGGTGTTTGCGTTGAGCATGAATATGATTTGATCATGTTTATTGTAATACGATTATTCATTTAAGTAAGAGAATAAATTGTTGTTCTGTTTACATGAATAGAACCTTATATGGTTACACACCCAATGAAAATAGTTTGTTGGATCTCGATCGTAGTGATACACATAATCATAATATTGAAACCAAAAGATGCAAAGTTAATAATGATAAGTGCAACTTGTTTGTAGCACTGCCGTTTAGGTCATATTGGTGTAAAGCGCATGAAGAAACTCCATACTGATGGAATTTTGGAATCACTTGATTATGAATCACTTGATGCTTGCGAACTGTGCCTTTTGGGCAAGATGACTAAAACTCCGTTCTCCGGAACAATGGAACGAGCTACTGACTTATTGGAAATAATACATACCGATGTATGCGATCCAATGAGTGCTGATGCTCGTGGCAAGCATCGTTGTTTTCTGACCTTCACAAGATGATTTGAGCAGATATGGGTATATCTACTTGATGAAACATAAGTCTGAAATAGTTGAAAGGTTCAAAGAATTTCAGAGTGAAGTGGAAAAATCATCGTAACAAGAAAATAAAGTTTCTGCGATCTGATCGCGGAGACAAATATTTGAGTTACGAGTTTGGTCTTCAATTAAAACAATGTGGAATAGTTTCACAGCTCACGCCACCTGGAACACCACATCGTTATGGTGTGTCCGAACGTCGTAACCGCACTTTATTTGATATGGTGCGATCTATGATATCTCTTTACCACTATCGTTTTGGGGTTATGCATTAGAGACAGCTGCATTCACGTTTTAAAATAGGGCACCATCTAAATCCGTTGAGACGACACTGTATGAACTATGGTTTAGCAGTAAACCTAACCTGTTGTTTCTTAAAGTTTGGGGCTGCGATGCTTATGTGAAAAAGTTTCATCCTGATAAGCTCGAACCCAAATCGGAGAAGTGCGTCTTCATACCCAAAGGAAATTGTTGGGTACACCTTCTATCACAGATCCGAAGGCAAGACATTCGTTGCTAAAATGGATCCTTTCCAGAGAAGGAGTTTCTCTCGAAAGAAGTGAGTGGGAGGAGAGTAAAACTTGATGAGGTAATTATACCTTCTCCCTTATTGGAAAGTAGTTCATCACAGAAATCAGTTCCAATGATTCCTACACCAATAAGTGAGGAAGTTAATGATGATGATCATCAAACTTCAGATCAAGTTACTACCAAACCTCGTAGGTCTTCCAGAGTAAGATCCGCACCAGAGTGGTACGGTAATCATGTTCTGGAAGTCATGTTACTAGACCATGATGAACCTACGAACTATGAGGAAGCAATGATGAGCCCAGATTCCGCGAAATGGTTTGAGGCCATGAAATCTGAGATATGATCCATGTATGAGAACAAAGTTTGGACTTTGGTTGACTTGCCCGATGATCAGCAAGCAATTGAGAATAAATGGATCTTCAAGAGGAAGACGGACGCTGATAGTAGTGTTACTATCTACAAAGCTAGAATTGTCGCAAAAAGGTTTTCGACAAGTTCAAGGTGTTGACTACGATGAGATTTTCTCACTCGTATCTATGCTTAAGTCTGTCCGAATCATGTTAGCAATTGCCGCATTTTATGAAATCTGGCAAATGGATAAACAAAACTGCATTCCTTAATGGATTTATTAAAGAAGAGTTGTATATGATGCAACCAGAAGGTTTTGTCAGTCCTAAAGGTACTAACAAAATGTGCAAGCTCCAGCGATCCATCTATGGACTGGTGCAAGCCTCTCGGAGTTGGAATATACGCTTTGATGAGTTGATCAAAGCATATGGTTTTATACAGACTTTTTGAGAAGCCTGTATTTACAATAAAGTGAGTGGGAGCACTACAGCCTTTCTGATTAGTATATGTGAGTGACATATTGTTGATCAGAAATGATGTAGAATTTTTCTGCAAAGCATAAAGGAGTGTTTTAAAGGAGTTCTTTAAAAGGAAAAGACCTCAGTAAAAGCTACTTACATATTAAGCATCAAGATCTATTGAGATAGATCAAGACGCTTGATAAGATTTTCAATGAGTACATACCTTGGCAAGATTTTGAAATAGTTCAAAATGGAACAGTCAAAGAAAGAGTTCTTGCCTGTGTTGCAAAGGTATGAAATTGAGTAAGACTCAAATCCCGACCACAGCAGAAAATAGAAAAAAATGAAAAGTCATTCCCTGTGCCTCAGTCATAGGTTCTATAAAGTATGCTATGCTATGTACCAGACCTATTGTATACCTTACTCTGAATTTGGCAAGAGAGTACAATAGTGATCTAGGAGTAGATCACTGGACATTGGTCAAGAATATCCTTAGTAAGGACTAAGGAGATGTTTCTCGATTATGGAGGTGATAAAAGAGTTTGTTGTAAAAGTTACACTAAGTCTCAACCTGGATACATATTGAAAGTGGGAGCAATTAGCTAGAGTAGCTCCGTGCAGAGCATTGTTGACATAAATATTTGCAAAATACTTACGGATCTGAATGTGACAGACCCGTTGACTAAGATTCTCTCACAAGCAAAACATGATCGCACCTTAGTACTCCTTGGGTGTTAATCACATAGCGATGTGAACTAGATGACTGAATCTAGTAAAACCCTTTGGGTGTTGATCACATCGATGTGAACATGGGTGTTAATCACATGGTGATGTGAACTATTGCTGTTAAATCACATGGCGATGTGAACTAGATTATTGACTCTAGTGCAAGTGGGAGACTGAAGGAAATATGCCCTAGAGGCAATAATAAAGTTATTATTTATTTCCTTATTTCATGATAAATGTTTATTATTCATGCTAGAATTGTATTAACCGGAAACATAATACATGTGTGAATACATAGACAAACAAAGTGTCACTAGTATGCCTCTACTTGACTAGCTCGTTAATCAAAGATGGTTATGTTTCCTGACCATGAACAATGAGTTGTTATTTGAGTAACGAGGTCACATCATTAGTTGAATGATCTGATTGACATGACCCATTCCATTAGCTTAGCACCTGATCGTTTAGTATGTTGCTATTGCTTTCTTCATGACTTATACATGTTCCTATGACTATGAGATTATGCAACTCCCGTTTACCGGAGGAACACTTTGGGTGCTACCAAACGTCACAACGTAACTGGGTGATTATAAAGGAGCATTACAGGTGTCTCCAAAGGTAGATGTTGGGTTGGCGTATTTCGAGATTAGGATTTGTCACTCCGATTGTCGGAGAGGTATCTCTGGGCCCTCTCGGTAATACACATCACATAAGCCTTGCAAGCATTACAACTAATATGTTAGTTGTGAGATGATGTATTACGGAACGAGTAAAGAGACTTGCCGGTAACGAGATTGAACTAGGTATTGGATACCGACGATCAAATCTCGGGCAAGTAACATACCGATGACAAAGGGAACAACGTATGTCGTTATGCGGTCTGACCGATAAAGATCTTCGTAGAATATGTAGGAGCCAATATGGGCATCCAGGTCCCGCTATTGGTTATTGACCGGAGACGTGTCTCGGTCATGTCTACATTGTTCTCGAACCCGTAGGGTCCGCACGCTTAAGGTTTCGATGACAGTTATATTATGAGTTTATGAGTTTTGATGTACCGAAGGAGTTCGGAGTCCCGGATGAGATCGGGGACATGACGAGGAGTCTCGAAATGGTCGAGACGTAAAGATCGATATATTGGACGACTATATTCGGAGTTCGGAAAGGTTCCGAGTGATTCGGGTATTTTCGGGAGTACCGGGGAGTTACGGGAATACGGGGAAGAGTATTGGGCCTTGATGGGCTTTAGTGGGAAGAGGAGAAAAAGGCTGCGCCCCCCCTCCCCTCTAGTCCGAATTGGACTAGGGAAAAGGGGGCCGGCCACCTCTCCTTCTCCTCCTATTCCTTCTCCCTTCCTCCCCTCTTGGTGGACTCCTACTAGGACTTGGAGTCCTAGTAGGACTCCCCACCCTGGCCGCACCTCTGCCTTGGCCGGCCTCCTCCTCCTCCATCCTTTATATACTGAGGCAGGGGGCACCCCATAGACACACAAGTTGATCCACGTGATCTATTCCTTAGCCGTGTGCGGTGCCCCCTGCCACCATATACCTCGATAATACTGTAGCGGAGTTTAGGCGAAGCCCTGCTGCTGTAGTTCATCAAGATCGTCACCACGCCGTCGTGCTGACGGAACTCTTCCCCGACACTTTGCTGGATCGGAGTCTGGGGATCGTCATCGGGCTGAACGTGTGCTCGAACTCGGAGGTGCCGTAGTTTCGGTGCTTGATCGGTTGGATCGTGAAGACGTACGACTACTTCCTCTACGTCGTGTCATCGCTTCCGCAGTCGGTCTGCGTTGGGTACGTAGACAACACTCTCCCCTCGTTGCTATGCATCACATGATCTTGCGTGTGCGTAGGAAATTTTTTTGAAATTACTACGAAACCCAACAGTGGTATCCGAGCCAGGTTACTTATGTTGATGTTATATGCACGAGTAGAACACAAGTGAGTTGTGGACGATACAAGTCATACTGCCTACCAGCATGTCATATTTTGGTTTGGCGGTATTGTTGGACGAGACGACCCGGACCAACCTTACGCGTACGCTTACGCGAGACCGGTTCCCTCGACGTGCTTTGCACATAGATGGCTTGCGGGCGACTGTCTCTCCAACTTTAGTTGAACCGAGTATGGCTACGCCCGGTCCTTGAGAAGGTTAAAACGGAGTCTATTTGACAAACTATCGTTGTGGTTTTGATGCGTAGGTGAGATTGGTTCTTACTTAAGCCCGTAGCAGCCACGTAAAACATGCAACAACAAAGTAGAGGACGTCTAACTTGTTTTTGCAGGGCATGTTGTGATGTGATATGGTCAAGGCATGATGCTAAATTTTATTGTATGATATGATCATGTTTTGTAACCGAGTTATCGGCAACTGGCTGGAGCCATATGGTTGTCGCTTTATTGTATGCAATGCAATCGCGATGTAATGCTTTACTTTATTACTAAACGGTAGTGATAGTCGTGGAAGCATAAGATTGGCGAGACGACAACGATGCTACGATGGAGATCAAGGTGTCGCGCCGGTGACGATGGTGATCATGACGGTGCTTCGGAGATGGAGATCACAAGCACAAGATGATGATGGCCATATCATATCACTTATATTGATTGCATGTGATGTTTATCCTTTTATGCATCTTATCTTGCTTTGATTGACGGTAGCATTATAAGATGATCTCTCACTAAATTATCAAGAAGTGTTCTCCCTGAGTATGCACCGTTGCCAAAGTTCGTCGTGCCCAGACACCACGTGATGATCGGGTGTGATAAGCTCTACGTCCATCTACAACGGGTACAAGCCAGTTTTGCACACGCAGAATACTCAGGTTAAACTTGACGAGCCTAGCATATGCAGATATGGCCTCGGAACACGGAGACCGAAAGGTCGAGCGTGAATCATATAGTAGATATGATCAACATAATGATGTTCACCGATGAAACTACTCCATCTCACGTGATGATCGGACATGGTTTAGTTGATTTGGATCACGTGATCACTTAGAGGATTAGAGGGATGTCTATCTAAGTGGGAGTTCTTAAGTAATATGATTAAATTGAACTTAAATTTATCATGAACTTAGTCCTGGTAGTATTTTGCAAATCATGTTGTAGATCAATAGCTCGCGTTGTTGCTTCCCTGTGTTTATTTTGATATGTTCCTAGAGAAAATTGTGTTGAAAAATGTTAGTAGCAATGTTGCGGATTTGATCCGTGATCTGAGGTTAAATCCTCATTGCTGCACAGAAGAATTATGTCCTTAATGCACCGCTAGGTGACGGACCTATTGCAGGAGCAAATGCAGACGTTATGAACGTTTGGCTAGCTCAATATGATGACTACTTGATAGTTTAAGTGCACCATGCTTAACGGCTTAGAATCAGGACTTCAAAGACGTTTTGAATGTCATGGACCATATGAGATGTTCCAGGAGTTGAAGCTAATATTTCAAGCAAATACCCGAGTTGAGAGATATGAAGTCTCCAACAAGTTCTATAGCTAAAAGATGGAGGAGAATCGCTCAACTAGTGAGCATGTGCTCAGATTGTCTGAATACTACAATCGCTTGAATCAAGTGGGAGTTAATCTTCCAGATAAGATAGTGATTGACAGAATTCTCTAGTCACCATCACCAAGTTAGTAGAACTTCGTGATGAACTATGACATGCAAGGGATAACGGAAACGATTCCCAAGCCATGCACGCAGAACTCCAAGGGAGAGTCACCCAGGTCGTCGCGCCGCAGTAACAATGACTAATGAGCTGTCAAATCACATCCCCACTTCCCACTTTGAAGTTGCTCAGACAAAGGAACCATCATGACTTCATTGAATTCCGCTTCTTGAAGAAAACTACTATACCAGCAGTACTGCTAGCTACAGTAGTTACTCCAACAAAGGCCTCCTTTCGTTCATAGGATAGGAATATGAAAATCATAGGAAGTGAGATGACATGCATCTCAATTCCTATAGAGAAAGAATGCCATTTGATGCTTAGGATAAGAATTTTTCCATTTAGTCTAGGCTAATGTACTGGTAATTTGCTCTAAAAACTGCAGTAGTAACTAGTAGTACTGGTACATGCTCGTACTCAGACACAGACACACACACTAACTACTAGTACTACTACTTCTCACATGCTGGCCAAACATTGTCGTTCTCCTTCCCGGCTTTGTCGGCGACACCCCACCATGCTTGGATCTCCGCCGACCTCTCTGCAGCAGCGCGTGCGTCCTTTTCTTTCTTGCGGCGGCGGGCCTCTCTTTTCTTGAGTGCTTTTTGACTTTTCCGCTCCCTCTGTGCGGCTTTGGCCGCCTCTTGCTCTAGCGCCCATTCGGCCTTGGCATCTTCAAATTCCTCCCACATAGTTGTGAGGTCGCGAGCGGCGATGAACTCGGCACGGCGGGATGCCATCGCTTCCCTACCATTTTGTGTGCGGTTGTGGGCGGCGAGGAACTCGGCACGGCGGGATGCCATTGCTGCCTTACCGGTTAGTGTGCGGCGCGGTGGCATGAACGACGCTTGGTGAGAGCTCTGGGGTGGAGTGGCCGGACAACCGTATAGTGCATTGGTTTGTCAAGAGCTCAAGGATAGAAGGACGAAGCAAATTTGGATTCCCCTTCAATCCTGGTCATTTATTACTAAGTAAAATGCATTGGCTGTCATCGAACTTGTCTTGATAGCTCACTTTGATCATTGTATACGAGATATGGTGATTATACGGTCACTGGCTCAGCGTATAGCTCCGTATTTGCTTGGTTGACCAATCAAACAGTCCGCATGCGCCTCATCAGCTCGTGTTCTTTATCTATCTACGCGGGCCTACCTGTCAAATGAGAAAGAAATACTATAAAAAACAAAATTATGCATATGTGGGGAATCAAACCACGGACTCATCGCTGCAACGCACCCTCGTCAGCCAAATGAAAATGAAATACTTCGCGTCAGACACTCACGCTCACACTGTCAAAGCATGCTAATGCATGCACGTCACCCTCTAAATCAAAGTCATGCTCATGGCGCAACACAAATGGCTAGCCCATCACCTGCGCGCCCCGGTGGTGCCTGACATTACTGTTTAGACGTTTGATGGACGCCTATGCGAACGCCGAGCATGTATTCACCTGGCTCAACACCAACGGTCATACTCGGACCTCCTTGCTCATGTATATCGTCCATCACAACGACAATCTATAAAACAGCCTAAGCTAGAGAGGGTACTATGGTAATATGGTACGGAGTATGTACTATCGTGAGCGACCGATTTTAGTGCCACTGCACACCGAAACCCCTTCCATCGCTAGTGCGTGCTTCCCGCCTGAAACGGTCACCGTCTCTCCAGAATGTCAATGCCGCATTCACCGGACTTAACTGCAGGTGCAATTGGTGTGTCACTGACATGCGGGCCAGATGCCTGTTGGGCCCACATGTCAGTAACCCAAACGCATCTGCAGTTAAATCACTGAAGCAGCGTCCGCATTCACGCCCGACGAACCTACTCCGGCGGCAGTTGTCCATCTGTCTGCCGCGGCTCATTGCCATTCGCCCGCTATATTAACTTGAGCCCCAGCTCCCAGCCATAGCCAAAGACCCACACTTATTCTCCTTCGGTCCCTTCCTTCTATCGGCACCACTTCAACCATGGCCTCCTGGCACTCTGAAGCTCTCTTGGACATACTGTCGCAGGAGCAGACGAGGGACATCGGTAGCTCCGCTTCGGGAGCGCTCCAAAGCTCTCTTCAATGTACTGTCGCAGGAGCAAACGAAGGAGATCTCCGGCACCCCCCCCCCCGGCCGCCCTCCGCCACCACGACCACGAAGCCGGCGCGCGTGCGCGGGTGCAGCCAGCAACGAGGAAGAGTAGTACATGGTAGGTCGCCGCCGCTCTGGTCCCGGGAAGGCAACTGCTACTCCACTCAGTCGACGCCAAGCTTGGTGGGGTAAATATCAGTGGCCGATTAGCCGCTTGACGGCGACGTGGAGGCGTAAATCTTCAGACCCTTGTGCTCCGGAGGAGGAGGTTATCGAGGCGGATGAGGAGGAGGCAAAGGCAATGTCTAGCTTTCTCAGGTTCATGGCCGGACATGGTGGTCGGGCGCCGGCGATCGTTTAGATTAGGTTTACAGTAGGTTTTAGTACGGTTTGTGCGAAATATGTAATGAATTTCATCCAGTTTGTAGGAAATTTTTTCGAAATGTAATGAATTTCATCCGGTTAATTTGAAATTTGCTTTGTTTGCACGAATTTCGTCCGGTTAGTTCATATTGTTGTCGAAAGGTATGCGGGCAGCATCGGATGGCATCCATTAGTGTCCTCGGACAGATGCCGGTGTAAATTTGTGGGCCAGCGCTGGAGATGCCCTAACTATCATGCTATAATCGCTAACAATCCTCCGTTATTTGGCAGGGAACAATTATCCCTCGATCAAAATCAGATCCGCGGTTTTTCGCACTCCTCCCGTGTAAGAGTGTAAACTCTTGCTTACATAAAAATGGAGCACGTGGACAGCACTGTAGCACGTCATATCACTCGAACTAGCCTGCCTAACGAGCAGGAAAGCACCGCCCTCGTCATTTTGTTCTGGATTTCTATCGACCGATCGCGCGAAAATGTTACGCTTTGCAAGTTCTAAAGGAAAAGGCGGCACACTTACGACTTGTATGTGTCGCAACCCCGACAGTCCGGCTCGCACGCCGCTCACCAGAGGGGACACGCGTTGTCTTGCAATTTCACTGGGCTGCCGTGTTTCACACTCCTCCGTCGTAACAGTGGAGACAATATCTTTCATCAAAAATAAACAATGAATACTCGTTGCTCGTCCTCTATATCGGAAAGAATACTTTCATTCGCCGACATGTGGGACGTCGACCATCCTAGTCCACCTGCCATGCACAAAATTATCCTGGTCTACCTTTCCCACTGTAAGTTGTTCGGACAAAGGAACCATCATGACTTCGTTGAATTCCGCTTCTTCAAGAAAACTTACTGTACCCGCAATACTGCTACCACACGCGAAGACTGGACGGCACTGTACCACGTCATATCACTGAAACCCACTAGGCCAAACTAGCCCACCTAGGTCATCTATTTTGGAATGGAGGGAGTACATCTCTGCACTACTATGATTTTGTGTTGCACGTTCTTTGTACTTTTGCTATGATTTTCCTACCCTGTGAACCAAATGAGACCCGAATGTATGTCGACTATTGTCTGATCGATCGCTAAGCCTACAATTTTAGGAGCTAGGGCTATTGGTCGATCGACAAGGGATAAGTATAAGCGTACCACGAGCTCATCAGCCCCAACGTTTCTCTTCAGTGAGTGTTTTGCAAGTACTATAGCTCGCACAGTAGCTAGCCTACTAACACCAAGAATCATCAAACAAGCCCTGCTGATATGATAAACAGTTCAAACTTACATCTAAGCATGCCATATATTACATCAAAAGCTGGCGAGGATACATCTGTTTCCATAACTCGGAGAGGGTTCGCATGATTCATCGCATGATTCACTATCAAACAAAAGTAGCAAGATCCTCCCACACAAGACAGTGCACTAGCCCTAAGATGGTTTGATAACACGCATCGTTCTGGTAATTAAACACAGGGCAATGCAAACTACCCTAAAGGATTAGCGCGACCAACTATTTCTTGTCATTGATCTCTCGGGCAATGACCACAGCACGGACAGCGGCATGTGAATCAATTTCTGGGGAGATGTCCACAGGACTGACCGTGACATCTGAATCAATCTCTGGGGTGATGTCCACAGGATGGACAGTGGCATCGGAATCGATCTCTGGGGCGATGCCAACAGGACGGGCCACGACATCAGAATCATCAAGGACAACCACCGGCACCTGCATAACCCTAACATATTAGCAAGCACATTGCAAATAATCAAAAACCACAACTATGGTAATAAGCCATTATTTTTTACCTTGTGCAGCTCACCGGGGTACCTCATCCCTCCGGGGGCCATCTCCTTGTCCTCGATGGGGGCCATCACCTTGCCAGGGGAATACCGCTTCTCAACGGCGAGTATCTCCTCAAACTCGGTCTTGAGCCTCACATAGGTGGCAATCAGAGTTCCTGGGGTAGGCACGGTGGGGCCCTTGCTGTTCTTCCAACTTTCTTTGAGGAGTTCGTCCGCCAACGTCGTCAACTCTTTGGCCAGTGCTTGTTTCTTGGAGTTCTTCGTCTCCATGGGTTGGCCCGCCAACATGGTCAACTCGTTGGTCGGTGCTTGCTTCCTGAAGATCGCTGTCTCCAGTGGGTTGTCTGCCGGCAACTCTTTGCCTAGTGCTCCAGGATCCATCAATGAACTGACAAACAAAAAGCAATCGAAAGGAAACCACAATCACAATGAAAATGGGAAAAGAATAGGATGTGAGAATCGGTCGGTGCTTCGCAAAAAGAAGATTATTGAAATGAAAATATAGTAGCATAACTGATTCGCCCACCTTTCCTTCGTCGGTACAGAAGAAAAATGGCAGAAGTGAGTAGCCTGGAGTGAGGTTTTCTTCAAGAAAGGGAAGAAAGGGCTTGAACGAGCGTTCCAGCTATGAAATGATGGTTGCTTCGTCCAGTCCAACTTGGAGGCCACCTTACCACTGCTAGTAAAGGTGTAGGTTTTGTGATATGACGGGTCATGACGACCACATCGGGGTGACAGGTGAGTCTCGACTGTAGCACCTTGCTGTGATTTGGTTGATGGCATGCGGGCCCGGATGCTTTGAAATGTCCCGCATGTAGATAGAGCGGCTAGTCATATAGGAGTGCTCAATATTGTGCACTGCAACCAAGGCGGAGAGGAAAACGAGAGAACTATGTAATTAATGCATGAGTTTAATTAGGGTAGTTTTGTAAAGTACGAGATACATTCCTCCAATCGCAAAATGCCTTGGTTCATGAGATTTGAGATTTGAGCCCTATAAACCGGAAGGGAGGGAGTACTGCACACGGTGTAGTCTAGTCACTTGCTGAAATCTCTAGAAAGGCAAATGCTCCTTTCTGGTTTACAGGGCTATACTACTCCCTCCGTTTAGGTGCGTAAGTCATCTTACGAAAACCAAATAGTCCCAAAACACTTAAGCACGGTGCATTAACTTCTACCTTGTTTCTTGTTTCTTGACATATCAACCAATAAGAGATGAGAGGTGTGCATGCTTTTAATGACTTGCAATGGCTAGTTCATTGCATGGAATGCTATTAATTAGCAAATAAACATTGGTGACCCCAGGAGGAAACAGTGCTAAGCGCGTGGACCTATGCAGAATGAGTATCAACCAATGGATAATGGAGTTTAATTGTTAAACAATGGCAATTTTGTCTCATGCAAGAGCTTGGCTAGTATATGCGTGCTCCAAGGAACCGCACCATGCGAGCGTTCGCAACTGCCACGTTCGGGTTGCGCTAGGCTCTTCGCCTCTTCAAGAAGACGAACAATGATGTTACTCCTACTTCTACAGTATTGAATCCACTGCTGCATGTCCGTCCACCTCGTGTGGGAGGGATAGCATGTAGCAAAAGCTTATACTTACTGCTCCTGCCTTTGCGTCTATGACAGGTGGGCCCAACAGGTGGTTGGCCCTCCTGCCATGCAGCCAAAGGCAGGTGTAGTTAAGGCACCGGAACTCAGTCCACGAGGGAGAGGGTGTTGTAGTAATCAAATTTCTCGGTCTTGTATGAGTTGATGTGACACATCAAAGCACTACACTCGATATAAGTCTTTTTACACATTTCAAATGGGCTACTTCGTATGTAGGAGTAGACATATTCTGCTTCGTATGTAGTCACTTGTTGCAATATCTAAAAAGACTTATATTTGGAAACGGAGGGAGTACAACACATGCATGCATGCTGTGACTTTCCTTTTGATACTTGCATGTGTTGATTTGATGCACCTTGCCAAATTTTGACTATAAATTTAACTAACCAAATTTTCATGCATGTCACAAAAAATTACGGGGCTGTTTGGATTGTGACTATGTTTGTCTTATGTTGCCCCATTATTTTTCCCACACTTGCCACACTTGCCTAACCTGAGTTGCTCAAATTGTTAGACACACTTTGGCTTGCCTAAGGGAATCTTGCCACAATTTTTGTGTCTATGACATGTGGGGTTCACTGCTAATAAAAAATTCTTGTCTTAGGTGTGGCTAATAAAAAAGACTTATATTTAGGAACAGAGGGAGTAGAAAATATATATAATAATGCATGTTGGGGCAACCCACGTTTCCGCTAATTTTAGCCGTGGGCTTATTCACAATTTTTACGAGGGGGTGGTTGTTCATTTAATGGAGGGACTTGTAGTACCAGACTTGAATGATACAACGTGCGACCTGGCACACCATAACACCACTTGGAACAAGCGGGTAGCTATCTCAAAAAACAATCAACAACTAAAAAAACCGCGACCTGGCATGTAGCAGTACACAATTTTAAACGGTTGCGTATATATAGGCTGGAGCCTCCGCGCTTGCTTGCTAGGGTTGCTCTATTCACACACTCTCATCCTCTCCAGATCTAAACAAGATAGGGGTAGTAACACTGTCTTTCTCCCTTCAAAAAACACTGGCTTTCTATCCTCACCGCTGGTTACAGATCCGGATGTATCCACCTCCGCCGGTGAACACTACAAAAAAAAGACACATCCGTGACATTTTGGGCCGAACAATTTTTTTTCTGTCATACATATGACACTTCTATGACGATAATTGTGACAAAACCCGGTATCATCATAGATGTGGTGGGCTCCTACTTCTATGACAAAAAATCATGACAAAAAATGGGCTTTTCGTCCTCGGCAGGCCGGAGACGCAGCTGCATGACATTCTTTGGGCCGTCCATGACGGAAAAACCGTGGTAGAAGCGAGGGGGAGGAAAATTTCAGAGAGTTGCTGGTTATGGTGGGAGGTCGGGGGGCGAGCGATGCGTGTTTCTCTCATACACGTACGCGCGTGTGTGCGAGGCGTTGGCTCTAACTGAACCT
This sequence comes from Triticum aestivum, assembly GCF_018294505.1. Lineage (NCBI taxonomy): Eukaryota > Viridiplantae > Streptophyta > Magnoliopsida > Poales > Poaceae > Triticum > Triticum aestivum. The sequence goes on along the minus strand of NC_057798.1, from coordinate 393,914,273 downwards.
GCGCTAGGCGTTGGGCTCTAACTGAACCCGAGCGATTGCACTGCAGGCTACGCATTACTGAACCCGAGTGATCGATCGATAGCTGTTAACTGAACCCGATCGAGCGATTCCTTCGCTACTGCTGCTAACTGAAGCCGATCAATTGGATGAACAGTGAGCGTTGCGGGGGGTGGATGAACAGTGAGCGGTGGTGTTGCCTCTGGATGAACAGGACCCTGTGGTGTGGAGGGCTGGATGAACAGTCGACGGTGGAGAGGTGGCCATGGAGGGGTGGTTGAACAGGACCCCGTGGTGTGGAGGGCTGGATGAACAGTAGACGGTGGAGGGGTGGTTGAATAGTAGCCGGTGGAGTAGCGCGCGGTGGAGGCTGGATGAATAGGAGCCCGTGGAGGCTGGAGGAGGTCAATGGTAGCCCGTGGAGGCTGGAGGAGGTCGGCGGTGGAGATGAATAGTATCCCGTGGAGTCCCATTTTGCGGTACGCCACACCCCTCCCGATGAACAGGACCCCCGTTTCGACTGTAGCGCTCCAATACAAGTCAGTTTGCTCCGTTTTGCGGTACGCCACACCCTTCCCGATCAACAGGACCCCTGTTTCGACCGTAGGAGGTCCGTTTCGTCCGTTTTGCGGTACGCCACACCCTCCCTATCAACAGGACCCCCGTTTCGACAGTAGGAGGTCCGTTTCGTCTGTTTTGCGGTACGCCACACCCCTCCCGATCAATAGGACCCCCATTTCGACCGTAAAAGGTCTGTTTCCTCCGTTTTGCGGTACGCCAGACCCCTCCCGATCAACATGACCCCGTTTCGAACGTGGCCGGTCGAACACAAGGCCGTTTCCTCCGTTCTACGATACGCCAGGCCTCGTTTCCACCGCCTGTTCTGTCCAAGCCGGTTGGCTCCCACGCGTTCCGTTGTCTCTCGATGAACACGACGCATTCCGTTGCCTCCCCATGAACACGACGCATTCCGTTGCCTCCCCGTGAACACGATGATGATGCTGTTTCTCTGTTCCGACCCAGCCATGTACACGAGCCGATGTACGTACGTGTACATGCTATGTGCGCGCCTCTACTGCGACACATACGTGCCTCTACTACGACACGTGCGCGCCTCTACATCAACCAGTATATATGTACATACACGTTCGCGACCAGAATGACAACGCTACGTACGCTTTGACCAGGTGGGTCCCGACTGTCAGGCACTTCCTTGCCTGCGAAGATATAGCTGGTGGGTCCCAGCAGTCAGGGGGTGAATCTGTTTTTTTTGCCCGAACGCACTTCCTTGCGTGCGGAGATGTAGCTGGTGGGTCCCAGCAGTCTAGGGGCGAATCGTTTTTTTTGCCCAGACGCACTTCCTAGCGTGCGAAGGTGTAGCTGGTGGGTCCCAGCAGTCAGTGGGGCGAATCGTTTTTTGTTTTGCCCGGACGCACTTCCTTTGCGTGCGAAGATGTAGCTGGTGGGTCCCAGCAGTCAGGGGGAAACGGTGGCCCGTCCAGTGGGTCCCCGCTGTCAGGTGGAGGAATAATTATTTTCCGCGTAATAAGGAGGCACTTCCTTGTTGTGGCCATGGACCCAGCTGTCAGCCTCTCCACGTATAGTCCGCGTCCGACGGAAGTCGTTCCTTGACCATGTTGACCACGCCGTGCCGGGAGCACCAGGGCGGTGGACGACGGCGAGGCCTAGGAAGAGGACGACGTGGAGCCGGGGAAGACGCGGCAGTGGAAGCCCGCGCGGAGAGGAGTACGAGGGTTCACTGGTTCGGCTGCGGTGTGAGGCTGCCGTCATCGCAGGGCCTGGACAGCGGTGGGAATAGTAGGGGCGGTGAGGCCTCCGCGGCAGCACATCCAGCCACGGGAGGCAGGAGCATGCGGCACGACCGGCGCTGCTTTGGGCGGCTGGATCAAGAAGACGAGAGGTTGAAGAAGCACTACGGCCGGTGGATGGACATCGTACGGTCACTGGAGCTAGAATCGTTTATATTGACTAAGTTGATAAAGCCCTCCATCCCCGTCAACTTAGTAGGCCCACAAGTAAACCTCCCACCAAGGTGGGTCCCAGCTAGCAGGGGGTATTCATTTTTTTGTGCGTAATAAGGAGGCACTTCCGGTGGGTCCGAGCTGACAGCAGGGGGAACGTTTTTTTTCGCGAAATACGGTGGCCCGTCGGGTGGGTCCCAGCAGTCAGGGGCAAACGTTTTTTTCGCGAAATACTGGTGGCCCGTCCGGTGGGTCCCTGCTGTCAGGTGGAGGAATAATTCTTTTCCACGTAATAAGGAGGCACTTCCTTGCGGCTGTCGTGGACCCAGCTGTCAGCCTCTCCATGTACAGTATTCTTCCAATGAAATTCGATCGTTGACCACATTGACCACACCGCGCCGAGAGCACCATGGCGGTGGACGATGGCGAGGCCTAGGAAGGGGACGACGCGGAGCCGGGGAAGACGCGGTAGTGGATGCCCACGCGGAGAGGAGTACGAGGGTTCACTGGTTCAGCTGTGCTGCCGTCGCCGCAGAATAACAGGGGGTGTGGGTGAGTGGAGTGGAGGGATGGCCTGGCCAGCGGTGGGAGTAGTATGGGGCAGTGAGGCCTCCGCGGCAGTACAGCCGGCGACGGAAGGCAGGAGCAGGCGGCACGACCGGCGCTGCTTTGGGCGGCTGGAGCAAAAAGACCAGAGGTTGAAGAAGCACTACGGCCATTGGATGGACATCGTATGGTCAGTCGAGCTAGAATCGTGCATATTGACTCAGTTGACAAAGCCCTTCATCCCTGTCAACTTAGTAGGCCCACTATACTAGGTCCCAGCTAGCAGGGGGGTATTCATTTTTTGTGCGTAATAAGGAGGCACTTCCTTGCGTGCGAAGATATAGCCGGTGGGTCCGAGCTGTCAGCGGCAGTAATGTTTTTTCACGAAATACAGAGGCCCTTTCGGTGGGTCCCAGATGTCAGGTGGAGGAATCATTATTTTGCACGTAATAAGCAGGCATTTCCTCGTGTGCGGCCGTGGACCCAGCTGTCGGCCTCTCCACGTATAGTCCACTTCAGATGCATGTTGGTCGTTGACCACGTTGACCAGGCCGCGCCGAGAGCACCAGGGCGGTGGACGACGGTGAGGCCTAGGAAGGGAACGACACGGAGGCAGGGAAGACTCGGCAGTTGTTTCCCATGCGGAGGGGAGTACGACTGTACGAGGGTTTACTGGTTCGTCTGCCGTCGTCGGAGAATAACAGCAGGTGTGGGACTGTGGGTGAGTAGAGGGATGGCTAGGCCAGCGATGGGAGTACGGTGGGGCGGTGAGGCCTGCGCGGCAGCACAGCTGGCCGCGGGGAGGAGGGAGCAGGCAATCCCGTCGGCGCTTGTTTGAGCGGCTGGAGAAGGAAGAGCAGAGATTGAAGAAGCATGACGGCCGTTGGATGGACATCCAATAGTATACATGCCATCTGTGGAAAGCCTCAAATCTGTGGAAAACAGCATACAACCCATCTGCCATTATTTCAAATAATTTACAGCCCAGTTGCTAATTTTTATGGGTTTTTTTGGAGCCCATATTCTTTTTGTTAGCATTACGGCCCATATTGTGGCCACGGTTAAAAAATTATACAAAATTTTGCATATGTCGGTGCGGTCTGAACTGTTTTTAATCTGAAATTTCGAGTCACATTCAGACTAATTTTAAAAATAAATGTATATCAATATAAAATCCAATAAATTGTCCACGCATAAAAATCAATGCAATTTAAAATCTCGAAATGAAAAAAAGATATTTGAAACTAATTGTCGGTTTGATGTGTTTGAAAAATGTACAGCCCATTTCTCATTACTGATAGGCCAATTTCTCGGCCAGCCGAATGAAGCTCTCCTCGTCTTGAAAGATTTGCAGCCCAACAGGCCTTATAAAGCGACTTACTTAACAAATCACAAAAAAACTGGGCTAGCCATTTTCAGAAAGAAAAAAAAACTACTGGGCTGGTCTGTGGTAAACATAAAAGAAAAGGTTGTCTAGACAGGCCGGAGTGTCCCGCAAAGCCCAATTGACACCCTGCTTCCGTCTCAAAAACGAATTAGATAAATGCCACTCCAATTATGGTGATTCATGAAAATGCCACTGCAATTTCCAAACTTTGAAAAATGCCACTGCAATTTTTGCAAACTTTGAAAAACACCACTGCAGTTTGCAAACTTTGAAAAACGCCAGTCCAGACTTCGAAAAATGCCACTAGAAATGGCATGAAATGGCATTTTTCAAAGTTTGGAAATTACAGTGGCATTTCTCGGATACACCAGATTTGGAGTGGCATTTATCAAATTAACCCAAAACAAAAATAACTGGGCGAGCTGCTGGGTCCCTGGTGTCAGCCGCTCGTTGTGCAATTCTCTCGTTTATTGACTACGTTGACAATGGCATGGGACCCAGATGTCATAAATCCACTAGGAGGAGCCATTTTTCATTGGCTTGAAATAAGGAGGCACTTGCTTGCGTACTGCCATGACCTTGGCAGGTCCCTACTGTCATCCTCTCCACGTACAATCATCTCCTGATTGTGTACGCGTCAACTTGCTAGGCCCACAAGTCAGCCTCTAAACCCGTGGAGGACAAATACAACCCATTTAAAGAAATAACAGCCCATTCCATACGTTCAAACGGAAAGTTCAACATTCAGAGCAAAGTAACAGGTCTGATCCACATATAGAGTACTGAACTTCCACGTTGACAACCATCATAGCCAAGTTAACTATCTACTCCCACTAATACTCTAGTAGCGTACAAGTACTAACTTACTCTTAGCTAACTAGACGATGCCGGCCGCCATCTGTGGTACACACTAAACACCGGCACCGGCGTCCTGCACCTCGCCTCGGACTTGCCAAAGGTGTGATAGGGCGCGTTGCTCACGCGCGTTGGCCCTTTCCATGCCGGCGTGGTCCACCGAAGCTTCGGCTTCCAAGCCGGAAACCCACTTGACGAGCTGGTAGTAAAAATCGCGTCGCGAACGCGTGCATGCCCGATAGCCTCCAGGGCTATTTGCCGGGCGCCGGCCTCCACATAGTCGACCCAATTGCGGGCGCTCTGCTCGCGACTCAGAGAGTCGGTGCACTGCTGCTCCATGTCCCGTTGGCGGTGCAAATCAGTGATACGCTGCTCCTCCACCAGGCGGTCGCACTCCAACAACTCCTGCTCCTCCGCCATGCGGTCGCGCTCCAACAACTCCTCGATCTGCGCATTGCCGTCTAAAGACAGATAGAATGCCTCCTCCCTCCGTCTGCCTTCCGGTGAAAAACTGAACACTAGTTCCGGCGGTGACCGCCTCCGGCGTCACCTACTGCAGATGGGCGGGGGCATGGCAGACGTGGCGAGCGACGTCGGGTCGGTGGGGGCTTATGAGGATATGGCAAGTTGGGTCACGGTGGCACCGGAGAAAGCCGGGAAACAGTACTTATAGGGGGAAGGTAGCGCGACGGTCATCGGAATTCAATGCATAATGGCTTTGCGCGCCAGCTTGCCGTGGAAAACTAGGGAAACTGAAATTATGACTGTGCCGTCCCGTCCCGTCTGGGTCGCACGCCGTCATGGCGGTCAAACGAGTGCACTCGAATCATCTCCCTCCTTGTCAATAATGATTCCACGGATTTAAAAAGCCTGCAAAAATTAAAGCGTATCTTTTTTCGCATCAGTTAGCTGCCTTAATTACGGCCGGCTGCATGCAAGCACTCAGAATCGCTTGCAGGCAGTACGCGAAGTAGCATGCAACGAGTCGTAGCCGAGGGCATGCATGCAGCCACTTAAATCGCTGGAATTAATTAGGCTTAAACTTCTACATGCCGTTAATTATTGCCATGCCTTGGTCTTGCTGCTTTGCTCACGGGACTAATAAACCCGGACGGAGGGAGTACTTTGGTTGGTGAGAGGTTTGAATTAAGCCCTGCAGACCGGAAAGGAGGTACTAGTAATGTCGGTTTTTTGTGTAGGATTATCCTATCCTTTCAGTACTGTAATGTCGGTGATTACGTGTCTTGTAACCGGATCTTTATTTTATGAATGAGAAACGTATTACCTCGCAAAAAAAGGAAAGGAGGTACTAGTACGTGCGTGATCCGCTATTTATTCGTGTAGGATCGAGTAGGTCGTTTCTTGAATTGAGCCCTGCAAACCGGAAAGGAGGTAGTACGTGCGTGATCTGCTATTTATCCGTGTAGGATCGATAGTGTAGCTTGTCAGTTTCTTCAGAGGTAGGCATTTTTATCCGTGTAGGATCGATAGTGTAGCTTGTCAGTTTCTTCAGAGGTAGGCATTTTTATTCAAAAAACTGCCACTTCGCATCTTGCGTCGCAAATAAAACTGCCAGGAGCGCATTTGTAGGCTAGCTAGTGATCGATCTGTAACTTGTAAACACTGAGCGAACAGAAATAAGTAATTGTTAATGCATCTCAATGATTCACAGATCATATACAAATATGTAGCTCCAAAAGCAAAGATCAGCCACTTCGGATCTTGTGTCGCAACTAAAACTAACTAGTATGATTCCCATACATAAGATCAACATGTTAATGCATCTCAATGATTCACGGATCATATACAAATATGTAGCTCCAAAAGCAAAGACCTAGAAAAAACAACTGTTCTTCCTACTAACATGGATGCTTCTCTTGGCCAACATTCAGTACAGACTGAAAGACAAATTTGTTTGTGAAGTCTGCAATTCCTCTTGCAAACGTAAGTGGTTTCACCAACAGCTGGAACCATGAGAATGAACCACACATGATGGAGGAACATCCACTGCAATATGATTTGGTCTTCTCTTGATCACATCACGAGACTATTTTCAGAATACAAACTTTAACTTAGGGAAAATGATGCCCATTGTATAATCAGACCAAAGCAATGAAGCACCTAGTGTTGGCCATTAAATAGTACAATACTACTTTTCTGCAGTCCATGAAGTGACTATCCAATCTTTGTGTCTATTTTCAAATGGCACTGCATGCAGTGACTATACTATTCTCTTGTGCAGTTCAACCAAAATTGCGGACACTTTGTTTGTTTGCCAAATAGCAACGGGCAGACATCTCTGTCTGCACAAATATCAAGCAGCTAGTAAACATATACAACACCATGTTCGCGGTGATGGAAGAGGTGAAATCGATACAACCGAAATTGAGCATCCAATCATTGAATCCTGTCCTGCACCTCCAATGTAGGTCCACCCTGCCAATAAATTCACATGCAAACCACTAGTATTACTATCTAATGACAGTACAAAAAGAGTAGCAGGATAGTAGCAAACCATGTACCTTCGTAATGAACAACTCATAGTGCCACCAATTGGATATAAAGGTTTGGAAAAAAACATGCTCCTAATGTTGAACCAGTTGGACTTTTTGTGCAGTTCCACTAAAATCAAGCATCCCTCTTTGCATAGATATTGAAAGTGTGATTACTATAAAAGTGGCACTAGTTGAAGCATAGACTCACAAATATAAGCATTCCAATTTCTTAATGGGAAAAGGTAGCAAGACTGTTTCTAACCACCTGTTTGAAGGAATAAATAAAGCAACAGTGGCTGATGTCAGGAAGGCATACATAGTTTTTTCTGAAAAACTGAGCCATTCCTGACCTTTCCTCTTCTTTTAAGGAAATTTTGTGCAGTTCTACTAAAATAAAATGCCATCACCGCCTTGAAAATTTAGTGACACTGTACAAAAGGAAATGACTTAACATTACATCATGATGTCGGGCATGTAGTCGACAGGCATCAGAGACAAACATCATTGTTGAGGAAATCGTTAACTGGTAGCTGCTCGGTTAGCTGACGAGTAGGGGATTAATAGGCTAATCGACAAGTTAATCAGCCATTTAATCAATTACTCGGGCGATTAATCAGCTAATCAGCTATTCGGTGACCCTACGAGTAGGGATTAACTAGCAAGTTAACTGGTTAATCGGATGAATTCTTGAACAGGGACAAACATATAGACCTCCTCTGATAACATAATGAATATTAATTTTAACAAAGGTGTGACTAGCTTTACCGGGATAATTTGAGTGAACTCTACACCCTCTGTTCCTTAATATAAGACGTTTTCGCGGTTCAATTTAAAGTACCCAAATGTCTAGTATTTAGAAAAACTGGTAGTAGTTTTCTTGAGCACATATCTAGGAAAGCTTGCCACACTTTATTTATGTCCATACGCTAATGCAACACCATTCGAATACTACAAATATACACTAATCCAGTGGCTAGTTCAATAGTAGAGTAGTTAGTTTATTACAGGGTACAGTACAATGGTTTTACTGAACATATTTCAATAAACTCTAGCACTGGAAGGTTTCTATAAGAATTAACAATACAAAATGTAAAGGTAACAAGTTTCAGCATTGGTATACTAGCTGTGTATGAGCATTAAACCAAATACAGAAGCCTGAAGGTAACTAGCATTATTAACTAATGACAGTATAAAAAATTGCAAACCATGTACCTCCAAGGTAAATATCATTTCGAACTCGGGGGGACCTTAAAAATTGCTATCCAAATCTTGATAATCGATCAAACATAAAAACTTGATCGAACGAATCAAGAGAACAGCCGGAGGAGGAGGTGCCCACTCTTGACCTTTCCTCTTGTCTTCATAATTGTCTATGCAGTTTAACCAAAATAAAATGACATCAGTGCCTTGGCATTTTGGTGACACTGTACAAAAAAATTAACTTATCTCATGAAAGTGAGGTATGTAATCTATGAGCATTAACAGTGCAAAAATCTGAAGGTAGTAACAAGTTTCATCGTTGGTATACTGGCTGTGCAACAACATTAGAATGCCTTAGCTGAAAAATCTTTAATGCATCCACAATCAACAGCTAACCCTGAAATAATCCAGTGACATTAAATGGCATTGCTTAAATTTATCGGTGGCATTAGACTGAGAGCGGCATTAGTTAAATGTGGCATCACTTTAGCAGTAGCATTGCTTGACTTGACTGCTGGCGTTATACTAACAGCAAAAAAGTGGCAATAAGAGCATGGGAGGCCCATTCGGATAGTGGGCGCACCAGTACGATGTACTTCCACGGACGCAGAGTGGTGAGGGAGGTATGGTTGCCCAGAGCAACAAATATCCAGGCAGCATATGTGGATTACGTCCCATTTTTGTTCTCTTTAGCCACCTTTTTCCTATGTGAGGACAACAAACCGATCGACCTGGTCATTCTCTATTGCGTTGTCATGCCTTTCTACCCTTCTTTAACCAAGAGATACGAGACCCGTTCCTTAGCTACTGATTTTCCCCTTTTCAACCTAGATGCGGGTTCGATGCCTACTCTCTTGGACAGTACAGTCTCCCTTCCTTTCCTTATTCAACCCAGACATGGATTAGTCTGCATAAAGTAGGGTTTCCTTTAATAGTGCAAATTATTGTTTTCGTCTGCGTGGCCAGCAGAGCAGAGGATAGCAAATTGGGAAGATGGTGGAGTACAAAAAGATCCACATGCAACGACGTGCCAGATGGGGCAATAGAACAAGGGTATGGTTCGAAAAGAGGTAGCATACCTGAGAGTCGGCGGGAAGTGGCTTCGCTCGTGGTCGTCGTCCTCCGCACACACTATGGTAGCGAGCTTGGGGACGGAGGCCATCCCGCACGGGCGCTAGGTCTGAGAGGACGGCCTTGTCGTTAGTGCGTGACCTCGCTCGCCGACGACGAGTGCGTCAACGCTGCACGTCCTTTTCTTCCCCGGCGGATCTGTGACCACCGGTGAGGAGGGAGAGAGGGGCCGTCTTTTTTATATCTGGAGAGAGGGTGGTAGTGTGAGAAGCAAGTGGGAAGCCCTTGGCAAGAAAGCGCTGAAGCTCCAGCCTATATATCTTTTTTATACTACTAGTACTGGAGGTGGAGTAGTGGTAGAGTAGTTTATATTTTCTATGCGTACAATACCAGTTAGTCGTGCTTCAAAACTGAACGACACGCCATTAAAAAATAAAGGTCGATAACTAATGTGGCACCTCGGGCCAACGCGGCCAGATTGCATTTTGCACGAGAAATTACACACCATGCTTCGTTGACATGTGGTCCCGTTCCAACATATCAGTGAAACGACGGCGAGTAGTAGGAGTATTTCCGAACCTACGTGTAGGTCGGGGCGCCCCTTCGTGAACCGTGGCAAACTGGCAACCATCCACCGACTCTTCGCCTTTCCCTCTCGATTTGGAACTGCTGTTGCACACTCTTCATCTCCCTCCTCCATTTTCCTTCAGCCCTTCACCCTTTCTTCTGCCATTGTTCGATCGTCTTCTCCATGGAGGGAACCGAACGGAAACGACCCCGTTATTCTTGCCCTGATCTGAAAGATGACATGGTGGAGGAACTCATTGATCGGTGCGACATCATCACCTCGGCTAGCATGGCAGGTTCGTTCAAGCCCATTCTCGACTCAACTAATAACATCATTACAAGGAACCCAAGAGTCAAGGAGTGGTTTGATCTCCCCTATCTTCTTCGCCGTGACCCTGATGACTGGTGCCATCATGACGGAGGCCTCGCCCCGTGCAAGTTGATGCCGCTTGATAATGAGACGAATGATGTTAAGATGCCATCGCTTGAGGGCAAGGCTTGGGCAGGCGCAAATGGAGATTGGGTTGTTTACATTGGGTCCAACTGCGAGTGGGCACTTGTGAATGTGTACACTCGTGACCGGGTTCCACTTCCAAAAATCTTAGCAGACTGCCCAGAGGTTGAGCACACCGGTATTGTACGAACGTTCAAATACAGTCATGGTGACTGTCTTCTACGGAAGATAGCAATTTATCGAGTTCCCAACCGCTCATGGAATTACAACAACTATGAAGTTGTTGCTATCTTCGACAAGCTTGTTGCTGTCCTCGGTGGTTTGACTGGATGGATATTGCTCAAAAATCAGTTTCTGTACACGGATGAGTACTGTGATGCAATTCAATACGAGGGCCTTGTGTTTGCTGCCACCACTCGTTGCACTGTTTTTGCATGGCATCCTCGTTGTTTCGGCATGTTTGTCTTCCACCGTAATTATAATTGTTTCATCCACATGCATGCGGGTTAGCAAGTTTCCCTTTACTAATGAACCTTCTTCTTGTGTTTCCAAGGTCTTGTGAACATTCCACCACCTATACTTGAAGATTTTTATAACCAAGGGGGAGATGACGATGGTGATGATCACGAGCATGAGGGCGAGCAGCACCCATATACTATTTGGCGCCTGGCAACTAATTCCGATGGATCACCTCTTCTAGTGTGTATACAGCCCACTGATGATGTTACTGCTAAGGAAGCAGGTGTAGTCTCCCATGGTCGCACTCCCCGGACCTATTCCAACACCCGTTGCATGGTATTTGGGATGGATACTAGTGTGCTAGCGCCAACTCAAAACTCGCTCTTCCTTGGACAAAACTATCCAATGATGGTGAAAGGCGACCCAACTACTGTTGACACAACATTACTACCATTTATGAGAAGCAACTATGTCTATACCTCGGACATTTGGGTGGTTCCTTACCCTGGTACTGATATAGTAGGCCGCTTCAGCCTAGATGATCAGTCCTGCGTTGGTCTCCAGATCGACAATGGATGGCCCGTCCCAGAGAATCACTTGTGGTTCAAAGCAAGCATTTCCAACGCGGAGGAATGGTTGAGTTGAAGTTCATTTCATTGCTTGTTATTTGTTGTGTGGTGAAAACTTTAGTATTTATAATGTATCCTCGTTGTCGATGTGGGTTGATGACCTGTTGTATGTAATAAAATGATATGCCTGTGATAAACTTACTAAATTTATGAATGGCTTTCGAGTTGCTTCTGTGAGTGAGTGGTGCGACGAGGCAATTTTTTTCGAATACATAATTGCACGTGCATTGCAACAGGTTATCGGATGAGGCCAATCAACAATAGTAGTACACTATTTGTACTAGCTTCACATGCTTCGCGCGTCGTGCGGGTGTTTTTACTGTAGCCATATTGTACTACGTAACCAGCACCTCGAATCCTCGATACTAGTAGTACTATATAGTAAGTAGTACGAGTAGTAGGGTGGCATGGGCCAGAACAAGCATTCACGTCCAGGAGTACAGCACACGCCACCAGCACGACTTCCATCTGACACCATATTTCTTGGAGCCCATGCTAGAGAAATCTCTTCAACCTCATCGTTTCTCTAACTCAGCCATCGCGCAGCGCGCGAGGTGGGGGTTTGCCGATAGTCGGTTTCCTTAACTGCGGTCCCACTTGTAAGGCCAACTGCAACGCACGACCCCAAACGGACCTCCGTTTTGCACGAACTCCAACGATAATTTTGACTAGAAAAGCAAGACCAAAGAAAACAAGAACCACAAGAATACATTTTACTACTCTTGTAAGTTGGATTAGTGCCTTCTCGATGCATTCATTTTTGATCTGTGGAGGCTCGATCTTGCGTGCTTCTTTCTTCTTCGAGTGTAAAGAAGTAGACGTTTCTTCCTCTCATCTAGTCTCATGTCTAGCCTCTATTCTAGTACTCCCTCCGGTCCGTTTTTCTCTGCGTCTAAGCAGCAACACGCATATCAAGTAGGAGTATCAACAAGTGCACTAATCTCATCTATAGCCTATGTGCTAGCTAAAAGTGATAGAACATCTACTAAATTGCGCTCTGTCAATATATGGATGTACTCCTTCCCAATACAAAAACTTGCATCCATTCTACTCCCTCCGTTGCACATACATGCCTTCTATTTGTCAAAATACATATGTATCTAGACATGTTTTAGTATATAGGTACATCCATTTTTGGACAAATGGAAGTCAAGTATTTTCGAGAGGAGGGAGTACACAATAAAAAAAATTAAGTTAGCACAACTAGTCTAATCCGAGAGCACAACCGAAGATTTGGTCAGGTTCTTCCTACTTTTGCCGACACGTGGGACATCCAACATCCAGGTCGTGTCATGAAAGAAAATAGAGTGGTAGTTGAAGCCACGAGATGTGCATCTTGGGTTAAACTGTAAATAGAATCTTACTACTCTTGAGTAACTCCAAAAGCAGCCACTGAAGATCTTTCTTGGATTTCTTTTCATCACCAGCACGTCGAGGTGAAAGATGTGCAGGTTCAGTGGGTCCGCTTGTGTTTTCACTGACATGTGGGACCGCATGTGAGCAAACAGACGATGGGCTCTGCGCGTCCGCTGGCTGGCTGAGAAGAGAGATAGAGGAGGGCTGAGCACGGACTGCAGGAAATTTGTTCTACGTACCTCGATATAGGCTCGATATAGTGGGGTGGCATGGGCCATAGCTAGCATTCACGTCTAGCAGTACGGCACATGCCACCCACACGAGTCCCATCCGACACCAATTTTCTTGGAGTCCGTGCTACATCCATCTCTTCTCCCTCCTGTTTTCTCAGCCATCGCGCGGTGGGCGGGGTGGGGGTTTGCCGATAGTCGGTTTGCTCAACTGCGGTCCCACTTGTAAGTGAAAATGCAACACCGCACGCATTCCCTCTTGAGCGGCGTGCCGGACCAACCGTGTGGGGGTGCGACGCGAACACGGCAGGCTTTTCCTTTTGAACTCGTAACTTGTAAAATTTGGTTCTGCTCCATGGGGCGATCGATAGATAGAAAATAACAATTTTGCCTAGAGTAATGAGAAGTTTGGTTCTGGCGCCATTCATGCATGGAGTACGTACGAAAATTATGAAGTTGATGCAAAAGGTAAGATAATTATTGTAGTATCATATACTACTACATGGATTTGACGGAAAGATAAAAATACATATGGATCCATCAACGACATCCTCACGCCCTAGTGCGCCGGGTCACCAACCAACGTGTGAGTAGCAGCGGCGTTGGCGGTGAGCTCAACGTGCTTCCGAACAATGCCGTCCAAGGTTACCCTGCGGTCCAAGAAGGCCAGCGTCCTATCGTACTCCTCTTGCATGTAGTAGTCCTTGTGGACGATTTGCGCGTAGATGTGGGTGATTATGTCGATGGTGTCTTGTTGTGCCAGGCGCTGCGCGGCGAGCGCGACCTCGAGGTGGACATTCTCCGGCGCGACGGCGGGCAGTCGCAGGGCCACCAGTGCGTCGAAGAGGTTGTCACCATAGTGGTCATTGAGCGTGGCGGGCATCACAGAGCCTGGGCGCGTCGACTGGAGGCTTACGTCAAAGTCGTCCGTGAGCTTCTTGACGATGGTGAACTTGTTGAGGAAACCAACGAGGACCTCGCCAAACAAGGAGACGAAGCTGTTGTCCAAGCGGCCCCTCGCCCTGGCGGCCTCAAGCAATACTACCTGGAGACGTTCCTCGTTGCCGGGCCGCAGGCCGACATCGTGGACCATCTGGCACAGCCAGCTGATGCTCGCGCACATCGCCTCCATGGGTCTAGCTTAGCTTCTAGTCAACTGATCTTGCGATTCGAGTGATCACTCTTGCCCTTGGTTAGCGTGCGTAGGTGCGTAGGATTTCGTACTACCCCTCGGCCCTCTACTGCACCTGCCTTTGGTTGTATGATAGGTGGGCCAGCCACCCCCTGGGACCACATGTCATTTACCCAAAGGCAGGTGCCATAAGTCAATGAAGCTGCGTCCCCCTCCTTGCCGGTGCAGTATAGTCATCTCACCGGACCTCTAGTTGGGGACAAACGAGAGAAGTTTGATGTTTACTGGTTTATTGGAACCCTTTGCATTTTGCGCCAAGTTTTGACCTTTGATTTAACTAATAAAATGTTGATGCATGTAAACAAAAATGTTGTGTAAGTCACATTATGAAAACCAAATAATCCCAAAACACTTAGGCACGGTGCATTAACTCCCTTCTTGTTTCTTATTTTGTGACATATCAACCAATGAGAGATGTGGGTCGTGCATGCTTTCAATGACTTGAGACTACCAAACATGACATGCAGTGTTTAGTTCATTGCATGTAATCCTATTAGTACTCTAGTTAGCAAAAAAAATTAAGTTCTCTTGCCGATAGGAATAAAACACCATGTATTTATTTACAGAGGGAGTAGTACATTTCACATGACATGCATTACTAGATATTGCTAGTCAAATACAAAAATCCAGATGGACGTGGTAGTACTCCTAAATCCAGACGATGGTGCTACTAGTACTAGTAGTAGTACTACCAATGTAGTAGTAGGAGTACTAGCACTGTACTACCCGTTGGTCAAATTATTATGTGCTGCTCCTCACAGTGAAGTGACAAGACCCTGCGCCGGAGATGACACCTGAGTATAGGCGCCATGTTCGGCATACCATAGTCAGCCTCACCGTCTGCAGTCACTATCATCATGGCTGTAGAGCTAGCCTACTTACAACTAGCCCTGTTCGACATAATTTCCCGTGCATAGATGCCCGTGCATTGCACGGAACACCAAGATTGGGGGTGGACGGCTCGGGCAGCGGCCATCACGGCAGATTTTTCCACGGCCTTCTAGATGTGGTGGGGAGGAGATAAGGCTGATTGTGAGAGACAAGGAGTTGTTTGTAAATAGGGAACGAGTGCAGGCATCTTTTTGCAAAAATGGAGAAGCTTGGTTTGTATGCGTCAGATCTAGATCCGACGGCTATTGGTGAAAGATGGGAGGCACAACATCATCACCAACTCAGGACCTGTTTGATTCACAGGATTTTGAAAACGCGGGAATAGGACACGGCAATATTACAAGTTTTAAACTGATATTACAAATGTTAGGAGTAATGCTGCACCTAGGAAGAGGGAATTACTAGGAAGTTTATGTAAGAACTTTTGTTACTTTAGGTGGATGCAGCATTATCGTACAAACTAAAATCCACCGCCCTGACAAGTCACTAATGGGAAAATAAGTTTTCGAGTCTCTGGCCACTTGATGTTTCAAAAACAAATTCAGCTTCTGTGGAGACTTTGTCATTTAGGCTTAGACGCTAGCGGTGATCAGCACGCCATTCATTGTTGCGCCAGAGAACGCCAAACCTCATTACCTTGAGCACACTTGCCTTCAGAACAAAGAACGTGGCCAATTTAATCTCAGATGTGCTGCCTCAGTAGTCGATCAAATCAGTTTCTGTAAGATGGAGATCAAGGCATTCGATGAGATTGTTATAGTGCAACACATTTTTCACTTTCGGGTCTTTTTTATCTGCAAAAGAAGAGAACATATTAGAGTAGCTGGCTGCATAAGATTGTCGTGTCATCAAGAGGTACCAATATCATTCGCTCATACGATAGGGTTGGCTGGCTAGTGATATTTTTTCACTCTCTCTCTCTCTCTCTCTCTCTCTCTCTTTCTTTTTGTTTCCTCTCATTTAACTAGGAGCACGTGAAGAGCTTGGGCATTTGTTGCCTTCCACTATGTGACCGATGCCATATTTCGCAAAAGTATGCCACATAATACGCATCGATGTCAAATCAAAAGATTTTGGCACCGCTCTCGCGATGTGAGAGAGTTGGCACCGCTGTGCACACAGACCCACATGTATAAACAAATCAATCAAACCAACTACACCAGCCTCTCACTCTCCCAAACAAGTGTTTTTTATTGCCTCGGTCCTCTCTCTCTCCCACGCAGTGTTTTTCATTGCGTGAGTTAATTTGGCACCGGAGCAAAGTAGGTGATCCAGATTGGGGCACCAGGTGAGCAATGGAGGGGCATCGATGCCAAATGCATCACAAGTGAATTTGGCACATGTTTTGGCCTACATATCCCACTTTTGTACTCCCTCCGTCCCAAAATTGTTGTCTTAAATTTGTCTAAATACGAATGTATCTAGTTACATTTTAGTGTCAGATACATCCGTATCTAAACAAATGTAAGACAAGAATTTTGGGATGGAGGGAATACTACCTCATATTTAGTATAAAATTTTGACCATAGATTTACCTAAGAAAATGCCAATGCATGTCACTAAAAATTACACCATTTGAAATTATGTTCAAATACGAATCCAACGATATAGTTCTTAGTGACATGCATTAACATTCTGCCAGTTAAATCTATGGTCAAATTTTGATACTACAAAATTGGAAGAGTAAACCAGGACGGAGGTAGTACTTGATCTTAGGGTAACCATAGAGTTACTGGAGTAGTCTAAGTTACTTTCCACTATGACTAGCCTAGGATACTATAGTAGTACAGCATAAAAACAATGCAGGTGATCACATGAGAAAAATACTAAAAACATTTCTTTCGGTGCAGTGCGTAGATGCAGTTTTGAACACTACACTTGTCATCGTAATTTGGGGAAATTACGAAAAAATTGAGCTACGTTGTGATTACTGTTTACTTATAGGAAAGAAGTTTCACCTCGACGAGTAGCTTCTCCGTGCACGGAAAGCATGTAAGGAATCCAACAACTTGATCCAGATTGGGGCCGATAGATTTTAGTGCTAAGATCTTCACTGTGCGCATGGACTGGGTCAAGCTTGTGGGAATAATTTTCTGGAAGACGGTCGTAAATACATCAAGAAGAAATTTTAAAATGTGAATTTCAAGAAGACGGAGAAGAAGGTGAGTGTTGTACCTGAACGATTACGGATCCAATAAAGAGTTCGGAGAATTTGGCAGACGAGTACACCAACGCTGTCAATTTCGGCGCGTCAATGACCTTGATTTTTGTTGGACCTTCTAGATCCGATACAAGCAATCTCTGAAGGAAAGGAGCATTCTCAATGACCATAACGTGGAACAGCTGGAGTGATCTCTTCCCAATTGATGTCTTGTTGCGGGGCCAGCAAGACACATAAATCCATCGGAGATTCATCGAGGCGATGTGGAGGCTAATGAACTCGCGGATCTGCTCAAGACGAAGGTACTCGAGCGCAGTACAGTTGCGGAGCAGGTGCTCTATAGCCTTCTTCGAGATGACAATGTCGAAGAGGTCGAGCTGCTTGAGTTGAGGGAGAAGAAGGGCGGGCGCGACATTAATCTGGGGAAGATAGCAGGAGCTGAAGCTGGCACGGCGCAGCATTGGCGTGAGGCGGAACGCGGACGGCGGTAGAGAGCGACATCGTCCAACTTCAAAGCTGAGCTCCTCGAGCTGATCTAGGGCGGGGGATAAGAACCACTCGTCGAACTTGGGTTGGACCTTGCAGTTGGTACTGAACATGCGGATGTCAAGGCGTCTGGCTGGCCCAGGGTGCGATGAAAGGATCTCGGAGACTGCAGCCATGCGTTTGCAATCCCCGTCGCAGAGGAAGCTGTCGACGGTGAGGTTGAGGGGGACGCAGCACCAGAGGGGGCACCACCGCCGGGAGAGCAGGGCGGTCCGCATGGCAGATTTGGTGGGGAGGAGGACGATGATGACGAGCAGCATGTCGTCGGGGAGGTTGCTGATGAAGTCCAGGCTCGCCGGATGCGGTCTTGGCTCGAGCCGCCTCCGCTTGTTGGCTGCCTCGCCGTCCATCTCAACCGGCGACGACGCCGGTGTACACGTGTGCTGGTGTGTGTTGGGTGTTGGGTGTGTACGAGTGCGTCCTTCTGTGCATGCCGCCGTTTAGTGGTGAATTGTGCGCGAGTGCGTCCTTCGCGCGCAAGAAGTGTGTCCTCAATGCGCCCTCAATTTACTAGCGTGTGGGGTGCTACCCCGAGTGGTTTCAACTTTGTTTACTTCACCGCGTGTCAGATGGGCCTCTAGTTTACTTATTTTCACCCATTGCCACATGGGCAAGCACACCAAGATACAGAACATGAGCTGACAAGGCAGCATGTGGATTGGTTGATCGATCAACTAAAGAATATATGGAGCTATACACTGACACAGTGAGCGTACAATCCATCGGTATAGAGAGTTCGAGTGAGAGGGGAGGCCCGTGAGAGATAGCAGATAGAGAGAGAAAGAGCTACTCCCTCCGTTCGATAATGTAGTTCCAACATTTTTTTAAGTCAAACTTTTGAGACTTTGACCAAGTTTATAAAGAAATTACTTATATCTACAATACCAAAGATAAATGATAGTATGAAGTAAGTACATGTTGTGATGAATCTAATGGTCGTTCCAGATGTAAATCTTTTTCTCCACATATACCTGGTCAAACTTTTCTGAGGTTTAACCTTTCAAAACATCCATATGCTTATGGACGTGACAGAGTCCCTAACGAGAGAGAGAGAGAGAGAGAGAGAGAGTGAAAAAAGTGTGTGTGCATGTGTGAAAGAGACATGGACAACACACGATAAAAGTAGAGAAAAAGCGTGCATGTCTTATGCAAACATATCACA
The DNA here is from genome assembly GCF_018294505.1 of Triticum aestivum. NCBI lineage: Eukaryota > Viridiplantae > Streptophyta > Magnoliopsida > Poales > Poaceae > Triticum > Triticum aestivum. The sequence continues at coordinate 393,895,093 of NC_057798.1, read as the reverse complement.
CATGCATCTTCGACAATGGAGGCAAGGTGAGGAGATAGTGTGTGGTTGTTTGGAACCGAGAGAGCAAGACCCCTAGCACGTGGCCAAGAGGGGTGTGACAAACAAGGGAGAGAGGTCGAGAGAGACGTACGGAGAAAATACAGACATGGGGATGAGAGAGTGTATGTTTGTCATAGAGAGATCCCCTAGAGATCGTGATGGGACTACATGGGTGGGAGATCGAGTGACAAGGTGTGTGCGCGATAGAAGATGCCCCGAGAGATATCGAGATAGACGTATGGATGGAAGGAGACAATACATGTGTTCCTGATGGCTAGTAAGAGATAACCATACTTAGGAGGGGGGGAGTGCTTGCGCCTATGGTCCTGTTTGGATACTCTAACTCAGTTAGAGATTAGAGTTAGATTCTAACCCTAAACTAACCCTGAACTAACTCTAAGTAAAGAGGTGTTTGGATGGCAGGGTTAGATGGAGCGCGGATACGGCGAGGCACCTTCACGGGCGGTGCGAGAGGGAGGGAGGGAGAGGACGAGAAGCTTCGAGGAAGTGGGGAGGGATCTGCTGCGGGGAGAGCGAGAGAAAAAAGTGTTTATTAGTGGTCAGAACTAACCCAAATAAGCACCTCTTGGATGGGGTAGTTTTTTTGGATGGGTTAGATGCATCTAACCCAAACTAACCCTCCTGTTTGGATCTTTTTGGGTTAGTTGACTCCAAACTAACTCTAACCCATGGATCCAAACAGAGCCTATGATGGAGTGAGGAATTATGGTACTTAGGGGGGGTGCGTGTCACATGGAGAGAGAACAAGGGCGGAGAGTGTTGGATGGGTCTATATGTATAGCGCGAGCGAGACATGTGTATGTGTGAACCAGGGAGATATAAGGCCAGTTTGGCTTGCATCCTGAGCATCTTCTGCGTGGCCTGGGGTTGTGACTAGATTTCATGCACGCTTGTTTGGTTGCTACCCTGTGAAAAAGAAAGCCCGCCTGGGCTGGGTTCCCTTGCACTTTAATTAGCCTGGCTGAACTCCAGGCACTGCAAGTAGCCTGGCCCAAGCGACCGATTTCGAATGCCTGGCCGTGCCTGGTCGTGCGGCCACGAGGCTAACAACAACATGGATGGATATTAGCATTAAATAATTGATGCATGGATTGATTGATGGGACGTTGATGCTTTTCCTGGCCCAGGCATGAACCAAACGCTTCAGCACCACACAAGCCTGGCCAGGCAGAAATATTTTACATCTCACGTCCACACCAGGCAGTACCGGCCATCAAGGCATGAGGGTCAGGTCACGAACCAAACTGAGCAATAAAGTTTGAGAGAGATTGAGGAGCCCCGATAAGGCTGAGTGGTGCGTCAGATAGCTGAGAGGGGGAAAGAGATATTCCATCCGCTCGATAATGCAGTGCATGTAAATTTTTGAGAAGTCAAACTTTGGAAACTTTGATTAGGTTTACGCAAATGTTATTTATATCTACAATACCAAAGATACATCATACAAAACTACATCTCATGGTGAATCTAATGGTATATGTTTGCGTACTAGATGTAATTCTTTTTCTCCATGTACATGGTCAAACTTTGTGATGTTTGACTTTTCAATAAATCTATATGCTATGGACTGAGGAGAGTGCCTTAGTCGAGATAGATCAAGTGCGTGTGAAGGAGAATGAGTAAGTGTGCAAAAAGAGTATGTGTGAAAGAGAAAGTGACAACAAACGATAAATTAGAGAGAGAGAGTGTGTGTTTTTTCGTTTCTTATGTGAACATATCACGCATGCATCTCCAAGATGGAAAAGCGAGGCGAGGAGATACACGAAGATAGCTAGTGTGTGATTGTTTGCAATGGAGAGAGACACCCCTGTAGCACATGTCCAATAGAGGTCTGGCCAACAAGGAAAAAAGGTCGAGAGGGACACATGGATGGCATGGACGCATGGGGAGGGAGAGAGGGTGTGTTTGTGATAGAGAGATCCCCTCGAGATCATGAGGGGACTATATGGGTGGGAGATCAATGGAGTGCGTGCGCGATAGAAAGATGCCCCGAGAGAAATTGAGATAGACCATGCACATGTTTGTGATGGAGACTAAGATTAGCTAGTCATATACATATAGGGGGGACTGCGTGTGCCTCCAATTGAGTGAGAGACCATCATACTTGGCTAGTTGGGCATGAGATTGTGTGTGTGTGCGTGTGAGATGGAGAGAGAACAAGGGAGAGAGATAGAGTTTTAGATGGGCCTATTGAGTGCGAGTAAGATATGCATGTGTATGTGTGACCCAGGTGGATGGAGAGTTTGAGAGAGGGGGGAAGAGCTCCGAGACGACATAGTGGTGCGTGAGAGAGTTCTGGGCAAAGAGCCAAGGAATTTGTGTGCGTACGATGAGTGCACCCAAGATATCTAGCTTGGACTAGCTAGAGTATCATACATAGTGTGCGAGAGACACCTATAGATGGTGTATATATGCATCCGAACTAGAAAGACCCCCCCCCCCCACACACACACAAAGAGATAGAGAGAGAGAGAGTGATGGAGAGAAAGGGAGAGGAACCAACAAGGTTTTTGTGTCGGGTGTGTGCGACATAATTGAAGATTGTCAGAGAGAGAGAGAGAGAGAGAGAACAGGAGTCCGGGAGAGGGGGAGGTCGCGTTTTATGCATCAAAGACTGATATAAACCATGTTTCGATATAAACTTGCATTCAAATATTTAAATTGGAGAACATGTTGTGTGCAATCCACACATGAACGGATATACGCGTATATCAAACAAGTTCATTAATTTGACTTTCAACATGTTCATGGAGTACTATAATACTGTAAAACATGCTACTCGATTGAGGTGTTCAATTTTGGATTTAGTTCACTATTTTGACCTACTGAACGAGCTATTTCATTGAATCGAGATATTTCATTTTGGGTTTGATTTGCGTTTTTGATGGGTCAACTATTTCTCATATAGTAAATCGCTAGCAACGAGCATGTAAAAACACATTACTCCCGAGCATCATCTCTCCATCTAAAAAAGAAGTGGCAAGCTAATATTTCAAAATTTGATTCGAATTGACGTGGTAAGGTAGACGTGGATGCTCGTTCTCCCAAAATTTGAAAGAACCGTTAAACATCCTCTCTGCTCGGTGGAATTCGCCCGAGCAAATAAATGGGAGACACAAAATTACCGTCCTATGTGGGACACGCATCAATTGGCCCGTTGTACATCGAGGGTAGGTTCGTAACTTCATCCAAGCGCGCCTTCTCCTTGGCCGAAATGACATGTGCCGAATAATTCAAAAACCATGGTCGGCAAAACACGCTCTCCTCGCCCGAAATAGCTCGCGCCCACTATTTCAAAGCACGCTCTGCTCGCCCGAAATCGCTCCCGCCCACTATTTGGGGAGAAGCAAAGTTACTCTACTATCCCCGACCCTCAGTACACAAACCCAAGCCGAGAAGCCTATAGGCAAGGGTAGAACTATAACTCCCGCTCACATTTCAGACAAATGCGTCCGTAAGACATGGTTCCACTCCCCTCCCAATTGCCCCCCCCCCCCCGCCCGCCCGCCCCCATTCATACCTCGTGGGCGCCAAATCACCTTCTCCCGATCCGCGAAACCTTAGCCCCACCTCCATGGCGCCCCCCACCGCACCAATTTCACAGCCGCCCTCCTCCCTAATGCCGGAGACACTGTCCAATTGCTGTCGTGCACTGGGCCATGTGCCTCTTACTCTGTGCTGCTGGTGATGCCTCGACGATGGCCTCGTGAACCGTACCGGAGACGATTCACCCCCGCCGTTGTTCACGGCGCCGGAGCGGCTCCAACTTAGGATCCGTCCAGAGTCCGGGCGCTGCTTCCGCGTAGCCGTCGACCGCCGCGACATCGCTCTTTCCCTGCTGCCGGTCGCCACCGAAACTGCGCCGGCCTCACCAAATCGACAGCTGGACCTGCCTACTTCACCATGCCGCCAGATAGGTCGCACCCTCATCTCAAATCACTTTATTTAGGCATCAGTTGTCTGAATTTTTATTCTGGGCCAATCGATTCCTAATGGGAAGCAGCACCCCTCGAGGCGCGGAGCTCCTAGGTTGCCGGTTAGCTGGTGTCTAACATAAGGGTGCGGGGCCGCAAGTTCGCCGCGGAAGCAGCGCTTAGATGGCTATCTTTTAGAGTTGCGTGGGTTGAAGGTACTGCCGCCGCCGGATCTGGATTGGCCCAGGGGCGGCGCAACCACGGCAGTGCGGTGGGGCGGGGAGCGGGGTTTTGGCCGGGGCCATGGACGGTGGAAGGCTGCTCTGCCGTTGGTCGCTGGCTCTTCGGGGAAGATTCCAAATAGTGTCAGCCGGGAGGCACAAGACGGCCATCAAGCCATCCGGCGTAGATCGGACAGTACCAAAATAAAATAAAATCGTGTGACCCCAATTTAGTCTTCAGTCAACAGACGTGTGACCACTCTCGTACCTTGTTGTTGATCTCTTAGTGTATTTCTTCAGATCAAAGAGATATGTCATTCTTAACATTATGCGTTATCTGCATCTTCAGACACACCGTCTTCCGACTCACCGCAGCTGCTCCAACAAAGGGAAGCATACACCATAAGGGAGCTATAGTCCCCACTCAACAGTTCCCTGCATCGAATGCGTGTGTCTGACATGGACAACCACAACAACTGCAGGGCCATCGACAAGTCAGCACATGATGGTCACTCCTATGGATGGCAGCCAGATAGGTTGTACCCTCGTCTTACTTGTGTGCAACATTTATGGCTTTGTTATTCATCTAAGCATGGAAAATAGATCATCACATTTCACTGTATATTCATGCTGATCTCTTACGGGTCTTGTTCAGGAGTTCATGTTGTTCCATAGTTCAGCTAAGATACTTGTTCTTTAGGTAACGCAGTTCCATAGTTATCATCCATCAGCCAATGCTATCCCACAGGCCGGTGATTATAGTATTATACCACTTCTAGTATTACCTATGTTGTTCTTTAATACTTTTGTGTGCCATCTAGTTAATCTCGAGTACAAATGATACATATCTATAGCTTTCATCTGTGTTCTCCCTTTAGTTTATGAGACCTGTTGCTGCTAGTTAACCTCAGTCCTACTATTTATGTCATCTCCTACATGCACTCATTACATAAATCTAACTACTAGTTGTCTTCCATGCATGTCAGATATAATTGCACACACTGATATATCCACAAGAACCTCACGGAGCAATGTAAAGGCCAATAAACTTGATGTCAATGATACCCAATATGATGGAACATGTAAAGGCAGTTCTTCAGAAGACTTGCAAAAAGATGATGAATCCTCTTCACCCCACAAGGTCCTTGCTCTAACTTGGCCTGTGATATGGGTACAACATGCATATAATGTCCTGGAGTGTATCTACTCTGTTGCAATGCCATGTGCTTAGCATGCTGATCATGCATGTAAATATGTCATGCCTTCTTGTTTTTCAGTACCAATTCCATTCATGATAACATGTTTTCAAATTCAAGTATTGTCATTCTACTCTATCGCAATGCCATCTGCTTAATTTGGACATCATGCTTCTGAATATCTTATGCATTGTTATTCATCAGTATGTACTTCATCTGTCTGCCATACCATGTTTTTTTACATTGAAGTGCTATTCTAGTGCTCTGTTGCAATGCCATCTTATTTTCCCAATCATACACATGTATGTTACCTTAGTTATTTTTGTACGTATTTCGCTAGCATATAGTTTTACATTCAACTAGTGTTTTTCTTTGTTGTGTTGTCCTGTCGTACCCTAGCTCTTACACCATACTCCCTCCGTCAGGATTACATGTTGCCGAAATGGATAAAAATGATGTATCTAGAACTGAAATACGCCTAGACTCATCCATTTTTCCGGATGGAGGGAATACATGTCAATATGTCATGCCTTTCTATTCTTCAGTACCTATTCCATCTCTCTGCTGTCGCATGTTTTATAATTAAAGCACCATTCTTCTATACAAGGCATGCAAGGGGAAGACGACTATGTTAGAATCTGAAGGGTTACAAACAAGGCCTTTACAAAAGATCCAAACGCCAGGAGATAATAAACCAACTCCAGTTTTTATAGATACTGCTCCAGCACAGAGAAACCCAACTCCTACTGATAATAAGCAGATTCCAGTGGCCAAAGAACTAGTCCGCTCCAGTAAAGCAAAAATATGTCAACTCAATTCTAAGAAGCGTGTGCGTATCCTTGCATCATGAAATTTTATAGCATGCTGATCATATTTTCTACATGTTTCTTACCCATCTCTCTTTTAGAAAATAAGCTTAACAGATAGAAGAATTTCTGCAATGGTATCGTTTATGAGGAAAGATTCTTGCAAGAATTCTCTGTGCTCCAATGTAGATGTAAGTACCTGTTGTATATCACTATATTTTTACATCAGCATGTATTTTGTAAATCGGCGTGAATCCAACCTTTATCTAATCTAAATTTAGTTGTAGAAAAATGTATGATTAAAGGCCACAATGTTGATTTTTGTAAGGAAAACTGCCTGGTAGTTTTCCATCCTGAGTTGCATGAGTGTACTATCTCATATCAGTGGGTTTGAATACTTTGGTTCTGCAGTGGGTTTTTCAGTGTTTTTTACTGTGTTGTCCTATCGTATCCCTAGCTCTTAGATCATACTCCCTCCGTCCGGATTAAATGCCACAGAAATGGATAAAACTGGATGTATCTAGAACTGAAATACGCCTAGACCCATCCATTTATTTTCGGATGGAGGGAATACATGTCAATATGTCATGCTTTTCTATTCTTCAGTACCTATTCCATCTCTGCTGTAGCATGTTTTATAACTGAATCACCATTCTTCTATATAAGGCATGCAAGGGGAAGATGGTTGTGTTAGAATCTGAAAGGTTACAAACCAGGTCTTTGCAAAAGATCCAAACGCCAGGAGATAATAAACCAACTCCATTTTTCATAGATACTGCTCCAGCACAGAGAAACCCAACTCCCACTGATAATAAGCAGATTCCAGTGGCCAAAGAACTAGTCTGCTCCAGTCCAACAAAAGAATGTCAACTCCATTCTAAGAAGCGTGTGCGTATCCTCGCATCATGAAATTTTATAGCATTCTGATCATATTTTCTACATGTTTCTTACCCATCTCTCTTTTAGAAAATAAGGTTAAATGATAGAAGACTTCCTCCATTGGGATCGTATTCGAGGAAAATATCTTGCGGGATTCTCTGTGCTCCAATGCTGATGTAAGTACCTATTGTATATCACTATTGTAACACCCCGGATGTAACTTTCCATATTTGTAACTCCAACTATTGCTAATTTCGGCTATGTGTTATGATATTCCCTCCGTGGTCGTTTTGCATTTTGTTCACGTCATGCATTTCATATCATGTCATCATGTGCATCTCATTTGCATACGTGTTCGTCTCATGCATCCGAGCATTTTCCCCGTTGTCTGTTTTGCAATCCGACACTCCCACATGCACTGGCGCACCCCTCTTGTCTATTTTCGTGAGCGGGTGTTAAACGTTCACGGAATGGCCCGAGGTTTGCCAAGCGGCCTTGGTACAGCACCGGTAGACCGCCTCTCAAGTTTCGTGCCATTTGGAGGTCGTTTCATACTCCAACGGTTAACCGGGTATCCGCAAAGGCCTCTTTTGGGTTGCAGCCCAATACCCCACCAAAACAGCCCAATAACCCATCTAAGTCAATTCCATGCTCTCCTCGTCGGATCACGATCATGTGGGCGAAAACCGCACCTCATTTGGAGTCTCCTAGCTCCCTCTACCTATAAATATGCCTTCTCCCCCGAAATTCTCGGTCCAAACCCTAGCCCCCTTCCCCTTCCGCCGCCGGACGCGTCCGCGACGGCCGGACACGTCCGCCCGCCGCCGCCCGGCCAACCGCAGCGCGATACGTGGCCCTGCACCGCCGTCCCCGCCGCCGGCCCGCCAGGCCCGCCGCGGGCCCTCGAGCCCGTACGCCGCCGCCCCGCGCCTGGCCCCGAGCCCGCGCCTCCGCCGCCGCTCGTCGCCCTCGGCCGCCGCCTCCGCCGACCCGTCGTCGTACGCCACCGCTCCGGCACCACCCTTCATCGCCGGTCGCAGCCCCGCCGTGGCACGCCGCCGCCGCCCGACCCGGCGCGCCCCGCGCCCGGGACACAGCTCCCGCCGTCGACCGGCGCCAGATCCGGCCAGCTCCAACCCCGGCGACCTCCCCCGAGCCTTCTCCGGCCACCGCCGCACCTCTCTGGCGAGCACCTCCTGCCCCGCCTCAACCCACGTGCCCGGATCCAGATCGGGTCAAACCCTAGGTTGACCCCGAAATACCTCCAAGTCTTTTTTTATACATTCTGAAGCTCTGTTCATCGCATCATAACTCTGCATCCGTAGCTCCGTTTCATGCGCATGATATATCAAAATGTTCACCACGATGTGATCTTTATTTTGTTTTATTGCTCCATGTTCATTTGAGTTCATCTTGATGCCTGAATCATCATTGCAAAAGTGCTATATGATGTAATCTGTTGTCTGTTAACAAAACTTGGTGATTTGTCATTTTCTCTACATTTAATGTGTGCATCGTATGAGCATGAGCTCTACATGTGCTTTGGGCTATGCCATGTCTTCATTACAGAGGTTCTTGCCATGTATTTTTGTGATTTATGTGGTGACTAGAACAAGCATGCAAACTAGGCTTCGTGATGTTGCTGATTTCAGTCCCTGTTCTTCTGTTATTTTGATGCCATGTAAACTTGATGCTACAGAGATATCCATGCATATTTTGTGATACTTCAGTAAGGATGTTTTGAACATATGATTATGATCTATCCATTAATGCCCCAGTTTGCAATTATGGAGTAGTCTAGCATGTCATTTGCTTGATCTACTTTTGCTATAAAATGTTTCCTGGCAGATTGTTTACATGTTATTCAATTTTGCCAAGGTTGTTGTAGTTGATCCTTGCATGCTATAAACTTGTTCTTGCCATTTTTAGTTTCATAAACATGTATTCTTGTTGTTGCTATGCTTATATTGTCATGCAATGGCTTGTGATAAGTGAATCAAGCTCGCAAAGATGCCTTCACAATGCTGTTAATGCCATGCTCTGTTTCCTGAATTTGTTAACGAAACTTGCTATGTTCACATGGGTGCCATCATATCTTATGTTCCTTTTTGGCTCATGTTCAGTAAGGGACTTTTGTTGTATGCCTTTAGTAGTATCATGCCATGCCTTAAGTTTCTATTATGTGTTCCTGTAGCATGACGTTTGCTTGCTCTAAACATTGCTTCCTGATGCTGTTTCTGCCATGTTCAGTATTTTCACTAAGTCTGTGAAGCTGATATCTTTTGCACTTTTGCCGTGCTTGTTTGAACCTGTTAATGTGTGAATTAGCCATAGCTCAGTGTTAATCTTTTGTCAAGCATCACTTGTTGATCATTTCCATTTGCTATGTTGATATATTGGGGTGTTGTAGCATAGTTTCTTGATGTATTCTAAGTGCTATCATGCTGTTAACCGCAGATTTGTGTCATTTTTCTTTTGCTTGCCATTTGCAAACCGTGCATCCGATTCCGGTGATCTTTATATCGATTTCAACCGAAACCATCCCATCTTTCCAGCGGCACACTTGGTTTGCCAACTTGATGCCTTGTTCACTCTTTTTCCTCTCGGAGCATGCATACGCATTGCATATCACATCTCGCATATCATGCCATGTATTGCATCATGTTGCTTGTGCATTGCACCATGATTTATTGTGGTTCCATTGCTTGTGTTTTTGCTTTGGGTAGAGCCGGGAGATGAGTATGTGAATGAGGAACCTGTTGAGTACGCTAACGAGGATCAAGCTTTCGACAACTCTGAGAACCTTGCAGGCAAGATGACCATACCCTCGATATCACTTCTATCTTTGCTTTGCTAGTTGCTCGCTCTATCGCTATGGTAGCTCTACCTACCACTTGTTTATTATGCCTCCCATATTGCCATGTCAAGCATCTAACCACCCTATCCTAGCAAACCGTTGTTTGGCTATGTCACCGCTTTTGCTCGGCCCCTCTTATAGCGTTGCTAGTTGCAGGTGAAGATGAAGTTTGTTCCTCGTTGGAACATGGATATTTTGGGATATCACAATATCTCTTGTTTAATTAATGCACCTATATACTTGGTAAAGGGTGGAAGGCTCGGCCTTATGCCTGGTGTTCTGTTCCACTCTTGCCACCCTAGTTTCCGTCATACTGGTGTTATGTTCCTTGAGCGGTTGGGTGATTTATGGGACCCCCTTGACAGTTTGCTTTGAATAAAACTCCTCCAGCAAGGCCCAACCTTGGTTTTACCATTTGCCACCTAAGCCTTTTTCCCTTGGATTTTCGCGAGCCCGAGGGTCATCTTTATTTACCCCCCCCCCCCCGGCCAGTGCTCCTCCGAGTGTTGGTCCAAACTAGAGCATCGTTCGGGACCGTCCCTTGGCAACTTGGGTTATGTTGGTACTTGTACGCTTAGCTTATCCGGTGTGCCCTGAGAATGAGATATGTGCAGCTCCTATCGGGATTTGTCGGCACAGCGGGTGGTCTTGCTGGTCTTGTTTTACCATTGTCGAAATGTCTTGTAAACCAGGATTTCGAGACTGATCGGGTCTTCCTGGGAGAAGGAATATCCTTCGTTGACCGTGAGAGCTTGTGATGGGATAAGTTGGGACACCCCTGCAGGATATTATCTTTCAAAAGCCGTGCCCGCGGTTATGTGGCAGACGGGAATTTGTTAACGTCCGGTTGTAGAGAAACTTGACACTTGACTTCATTAAAATGCATCAACCGCGTGTGTAGCCGTGATGGTCTCTTCTCGGCGGAGTCCGGGAAGTGAACACAGTTTGGGTTATGTATGAATGTAAGTAGTTTCAGGATCACTTCTTGATCACTTCTAGCTTCTCGACCGATGCGTTGCTTCTCTTCTCGCTCTCACTTGCGTATGTTAGCCACCATATATGCTTAGTGCTTGCTGCAGCTCCACCACCTTACCCCTTTCCTACCCATGAGCTTAAATAGTCTTGATCTCGCGGGTGTGAGATTGCTGAGTCCCCGTGACTCACAGATTCTACCAAAACAGATGCAGGTGCCGAGGATACCAGTGCAAGTGGTGCAATCAAGCTCAAGTGGGAGTTTGACGAGGACCTGGGTCGTTACTATGTTTCGTTTCCTGATGATCAGTAGTGGAGCCCAGTTGGGACGATCGGGGATCTAGCATTTGGGGTTATCTTCTTTTCATTTGGATTTGACCGTAGTCGGTCTATGAGTGTATTTTGGATGATGTATGAATCTATTTATGTATTGTGTGAAGTGGCGATTGTAAGCCAACTCTCTTTATCCCATTCTTGTTCATTACATGGGATTGTGTGAAGATGACCCTTCTTGCGACAAAACCTACAATGCGGTTCTGCCTCTAAGTCGTGCCTCGACACGTGAGAGATATAGCCGCATCGTGGGCGTTACAAGTTGGTAATCAAAGCCATCCCCGACTTAGGAGCCCCCTGCTTGATTGCATCGCTGGCGTTGTTGAGTCTAGAACAAAAAATGTTTTGAGTCTTAGGATTATATATATCGGAGAGTAGGATTCTTTTTACTCCTCAGTCCCTTCATCGCTCTGGTGAGGTCTCCTGACGTAGATGTTTTGCCTTTCCTCTCCTCAAATTTCTCTTAAAAAATTTAGGATCATGCGGGTATCTTGGAATCGTTCCCATGGTTTTGTGACGAGAACATTATTCTTGGTGCCTCCTGACATTTAGGGGTTGTGGCAGTGCCCCGGGGAGTTGAGCTCCGAGGTGTTGTCGTCACAATTTTATCGTTGCAGTTCTGGAATACCTGAGTTTTGCCGACATCGAAAATCTCTTTTATGCAGTTGTTGGTGAGATAACCTCGACATCACCCAGTACTGGGGAGTTCGGGAGTATTGCCATAACTCGTATAACGGATGCTTTTCGAAGGTTGAGGTACATGATTTCTGAAGGTTTCTTGGTTATGTGTGGACAGATGGATACAGCTGGATGTAGGGATTGTTAGTTTGGGTGAGATATATTGCTTCCCTTGTATCCCCAACACCTGATTGCATAACCAGAAAGTTTCGGGATTTTATAGGTGGGATTCAAGTAGCTCTAGCATTTCTTCCCGCGGATATTTGGTTTGTGATTGGGTAATCCTTACCACTTATTTGTTCCATTTGTACCTTATTTTTTTTCTTTTTCATCAATCTCTTATCAAGTGGCTTCTCACCTTAATGGATGTGATGTTAGCTTTGGAATTCATTCGTTCATCCTTGTTCAAATGTTTATTGTGAAGACTATATGTTGCAATTTCTATCCGTTGATTCAACTTGTCTATCTGTCTATCAAGATGCTAACGGATGTCACCCTCTTCAGGATGGCTCCACCAACGCGTCAGAATCCGGAACGCAATGATGGGAGTCAGGCGAACCCTCCACCTCCACCTCCACCTCCGCCTCCGGAGGCATGGCAAGATTTGATGGCAGCCACAAACGCTAATGCTCAGATGATGATTCGGCTCATGCAAGAGCGCAACCAAGGCCAAGGCAACCAAGGGAATCAAGGTCAAGGGCAGTTCAATCATCAGCCTCAGTTTCCTACCCTCAACCAGTTCCTTGCAAATCAGTCGAAGTCTTTCAGCTATTGTGTTGAGGCCACAGACGCCGATGATTGGCTCGTGGATATCAACAAGCATTTTGAATGTAGCAATGTCAGGCCTGAGGACTACGTCAAGTTCGCTTCTTTTTAGCTCAAGGATCAAGCAACTGATTGGTTCCAGCAATACAAAGATTCCAGAGGAGGTCGAGTGATTACTTGGACTGACTTCTGTCGGGACTTTAAAGCTCACCACATTCCTACCAGTGTTGTTGAGAGTAAGCGTGAGGAGTTCCGCAATCTCAAGCAAGGCAGCATGTCAGTGTACGAATACAACAAGAAGTTTCAGAAACTTGCTCGCTTCGCTAAACAAGACGTTCCTGATGAAAAGAGTATGATCTATCAATTCAGAGGTGGCCTTAGAGAGCATCTGCAGTTAGCTCTCGTTCTTGTTGAGCCTACTCAGTTTGATCAATTCTACAATATAGCCCTCAAGCAAGAAGGTGCTCAGCTCAAGTGTGAGGCTTCCAAGAAGAGAATCAGGGATGCAGTTCAGTCTTCTTCTTCCTCACAAGTGGCAGCTAAGCAGTAGAAGTTCTACCTTCCTCCTCCTCCGTTTCGTCAGCCTTATCAGCAGAAGAACTCAGGAGGTCGTGGATCTTCCCACCCACCCAACCCAGGCTATCAGAACAAGTCAAATTCTCAAGCTCCAAGGTCAAATGCTCCTTATCATCGTCCGCTCTCAGAGGTGACTTGCAACAAGTGCCAGCAGAAAGGTCACTACGTGAACAAGTGCTTCAACCAAAGGCGCCTTCCGCCTCCTCCTCCTATGAGATCTTCAAGCAATGCGGTGGTCAAGCATAATCCAAATCATGCAAAGGTGAACATGATGAATGCAGCTCAGGCAAAGGATTCTTCAGATGTGATCATGGGTAACCTTCCAGTTAACTCTATTCCTGCAAAAGTCTTATTTGATACTGGTGCATCGCATTGTTTCATGTCAAGACCGTTTTTTGCCAAGCATGATTTCACTTCAGAATATTTGGATAGACCTCTAGCAATTGTTTCCCCGGGCAAGCACATGAGTTCTAGTTTGATGGTTCCGAATGTCGGTATCAAGATGGGCGACTATAAATTTCTGGCTAAACCAATTGTCCTTGGTGACTCGGATATTGATATAATTCTCGGGATGGACTGGCTTTCTCAGCACAAAGCTCAACTTGATTGTGCTGCCAGAGAGACTCAATTGACACACCCTTCTGAGGATGTTATCATCTATGCCGCTCGTGATGAAACCATTCGGTTGTTTTCTCTTAATGAGAAGGGTGAGCTAGACGCTATCTCTCAGATTCCAGTCGTTTGTGAGTACCAAGATGTCTTTCCAGAAGAGCTTCCGGGTATGCCTCCGCACTGGCCAGTCGAGTTCGTTATTGATCTTGAGCCCGGCACTGAACCCGTTTGCAAGCGTCCATACAAGCTTGGACCTGAAGAGCTGAAGGAATTGAAGAAACAGCTCGATGAACAAGAGCGTCTGGGTTTAATCAGACCGAGTTCATCTCCGTGGGGTTGTGGAGTTCTTTTTGTCCAGAAGAAGGATGGCACGGACCGACTGTGCGTCGATTACCGTCCATTGAACAAGAAGACAATCAAGAACAAGTATCCACTTCCCAACATCAATGAGATTTTCGAGCAACTCAAAGGTGCTAAAGTATTCTCCAAGCTTGACCTCTGTATGGGTTATCATCAGATTCGCATTCGTGAACAAGATATTCCCAAGATAGCATTCAGAACAAGTTTTGGTTCTTATGAATATACTGTCATGTCTTTCGGCCCTGTCAATGCTCCTCCAACATTTTCTCGAATGATGAACTTCATCTTCAACCCCTACACCAATGAATTTGTTCTGGTGTATCTCGGTGATATTTTGGTCTTCTCCAAGAATAAGAAGGATCATGCCAAACATTTGCGATTGGTGCTCGACAAGCTCAGAGAGTATCAATTCTATGCGAAGTTTCCCAAATGTGAGTTCTGGCTTGATGAAGTTCTTTATCTTGGTCAGATCATCTCTGCCAAGGGCATCGCTGTTAATCCCGAGAAGGTGTCTGCAATTGTGAATTGGGAACCTCCTCAGAATGTCAAGCAGCTCTGCAGTTCTCTTGGTCTTGCAAGCTATTGCCGAAGATTCGTTGAGAATTTCTCTAAGATTGCAAAGCCTCTTTCTAACCTCCTCTAGAAGCATGTCAAGTATGTCTGGTCGCCTGAGTGTGATGTTGCTTTCAACACCCTCAAAGAGAAGCTAGTCACAGCTCCTGTCTTGACTCCTCCTGACAAATCCAAGCCATTCGAAGTTTTCTATGATGCTTCTCTTCAAGGTCTCGGTGCTGTGTTAATGCAAGAGAAGAAAGTTGTGGCCTATACCTCTCGTCAGTTGAAGCCCAACGAAAAGAACTACCCCACTCACGATCTTGAGTTGGCGGCAGTTGTCCATGCATTAATAACATGGAGACATCTCTTGTTGGGAAGGAAAGTGGACATTTTCACCGATCACAAAAGTCTCAAGTATATCTTCACTCAACCCAACCTCAACCTCAGGCAAACTCGATGGGTCGAAATGATTCAAGAGTACAATCCAAGTATTGAATATACTCCTGGCAAGGCAAATGTGATTGCAGATGCTTTGAGCAGGAAGGCTTATTGCAATAGCTTAATTCTCAAGCCATTCCAACCAGACCTTTGTGAAGCTTTCCACAAACTGAATCTTTAAGTTGTTCCTCAAGGCTTTCTTGCCAACCTCATAGTCTATCCTACTTTGGAAGATCAAATTTGTGAGGCACAACTCCTGGATACCATGGTGAAAAAGGTGAAACGTGGTATCGACAAGGGCATTCCCAAATACAAGTGCTTCCACATTGATGACAAAGATACTCTCTTCTTCGAGGACCGAATTGTGGTTCCTAAAGGCGATCTAAGAAAAGTCATTATGAACGAGGCACACAATTCCCTTCTATCCATTCATCCTGGAAGTACGAAGATGTACCATGACCTCAAGCAGTCGTATTGGCGGCTCGAATGAAGTGAGAGATTGCTCCATTCATGAATGAATGTGATATCTGCAGAAGGGTGAAAGCAGAACACCAATGACCAGCTGGTCTCCTCCAACCTCTTGCTATTCCGGGATGGAAGTTTGATCATATCGAGATGGACTTCGTGACTGGATTTCCTAAGTCCAAGCGTGGAAATGATGCTATCTTCGTTGTCATTGACAAGCTTACAAAAGTGGCTCATTTCCTTCCTATCAAAGAATCTATCACAGCAGCTCAGTTGGCAGAGCTTTACACCTCCAGAATTGTCTCCTTGCACGGCATTCCACAATTGATTTCTTTAGATTGTGGAAGCATCTTCACTTCTAAGTTCTGGGATTCCTTTCAGAAGGCCATGGGCACCAACATTTGTTTCAGCACAGCTTTCCATCCTCAAACAAGTGGCCAAGTCGAGCGAGTCAACCAAATCCTTGAAGATATGCTCAGGGCTTGTGTCATTTCCTTCGGTATGAAGTGGGAAGATTGTCTTCCATACGCCGAGTTCTCCTACAACAACAGCTTCCAAGCGAGTTCGGGCAAGGCCCCATTCAAAATTCTCTATGGCAGAAAGTGTCATACTCCTCTCAATTGGTCCGAGACAGGTGAACGCCAACTTCTTGGCAACGACTTGATCACAGAAGCCGAAGAAATGGGCAAAGTCATTCGTGACAATCTCAAAACCGCACAATCGCGCCAGAAGAGCTATTATGATGACAAGCACCGTGATGTGGCTTTTGAAATCGGAGACCATGTCTACCTCCGCATCTCTCCAATGAAAGGCACTCATCGCTTCGGTATCAAAGGCAAGCTTGCCCCTAGATACGTGGGTCCTTTCAAGATCATTGGCAAAAGAGGCGACCTCGCCTATCAACTTGAGCTTCCGTCCAACTTTGCAAACGTGCATGATGTGTTTCACGTGTCACAGCTTCGCAAGTGCTTCAAGACTCCTGAGCGCACTATCAACTTCGAAGAAATTGACCTCCAAGAAGATCTCTCTTATCATGAGCACCCCACTGCTATTCTTGAAGAAACCGAGCGCAAGACTCGCAACAAGTCAATCGAATTCCTGAAAGTGAAGTGGTCACACCATTCCGACCCAGAAGCCACCTGGGAGCGCGGTTACGAATATCTGGAGTTCTTTCAGTCCTAGATCTCGGGACGAGATCCTCTTGTAGTGGTGGAGTGTTGTAACACCCCAGATGTAACTTTCCATATTTGTAACTCCAACTATTGCCATTTTCGGCTATGTGTTATGATACTCCCTCCATGGTTGGGCTTTTGTCTTTCGTTTTGCATTTTGTTCATGTCATGCATTTAATATCATGTCATCATGTGCATCTCATTTGCATACGTGTTTGTCTCATGCATCCGAGCATTTTCCCCGTTGTCCGTTTTGCAATCCAACACTCCCACATGCACCGGCGCACCCCTCTTGTCTCTTTTCGTGAGCGGGTGTTAAACATTCTCGAAATGGCCTGAGGTTTTCCAAGCAGCCTTGGTACAGCACCGGTAGACCGCCTCTCAAGTTTTATGACATTTGGAGGTCGTTTGATACTCCAACGGTTAACCGGGTATCCGCAAAGGCCTCTTTTGGGTTGCAGCCCGACGCCCCTCCAAAACAGCCCAATATCCCATCTAAGTCACTTCCATGCTCTCCGTCATCGGATCACGATCGTGTGGGCGAAAACCGCACCTCATTTGGAGTCTCCTAGCTCCCTCTACCTATAAATATGCCTTCTCCCCCGAAATTCTCGGTCCAAACCCTAGCCCCCTTCCCCTTCCGCTGCCGGACGCGTCCGCGATGGTCGGACACGTCCGCCCGCTGCCGCCCGGCCAACCACAGCACGACACGTGGCCCTGCACCGCCGTCCCCGCCGCAGGCCCCCGAGCCCGTACGCCGCCGCCCCGCGCCTGGCCCCGAGCCCGCGCCTCCGCCGCCCGTTGCCCTCGGCCACCGCCTGCGCCGACCCGCCGTCGTCCGCCACCGCTCCGGCGCCGCCCTTCGCCGCCGGTCGCAGCCCCGCCGCGGCACGCCGCCGCCGCCCGACCCGGTGCGCCCCGCGCCCGAGACACGTCTCCCGCCGCCGACCGGCGCCAGATCCGGTCGGCTCCGACCCCGGCGACCTCCCCCGAGCCTTCTCCGGCCACCGCCGCGCCTCTCTAGCGAGCAGCTCCTGCCCCGCCTCGATCCACGTGCCCGGATCCAGATCGGGTCAAACCGTAGGTTGACCCCGAAATACCTCCAAGTCTTTTTTTATACATTCTGAAGCTCTGTTCATCGCATCATCACTCTGCGTCAGTAGCTCCGTTTCATGCGCATGATATATCAAAATGTTCAACACGATGTGCTCTTCATTTTGTTCTATTGTGCCATGTTCATTTGAGTTCATCTTGATGCCTGAATCATCATTGCAAAAGTGTTATATGATGTAATCTGTTGTCTGTTAACAGTACTTGGTGATTTGTCATTTTCGCTACATTTAATGTGTGCATCTTATGAGCATGAGCTCTATATGTGTTTTGGGATATGCCATGTCTTCTTGCCATGTATTTTTGTGATTTATGTGGTGACTAGAACAAGCATGCAAACTAGGCTTCATGATGTTGCTGATTTCAGTCCCTGTTCTGCTGTTATTTTGATGCCATGTAAACTTGATGCTACAGAGAGATCCATGCATATTTTGAGATACTTCAGTAAGGATGTTTTGAACATATGGTTATGCTCTATCCATTAATGCCCCTGTTTGCAATTATGGAGTAGTCTAGCATGTCATTTTCTTGCTCTACTTTTGCTATAAAATGTTTCCTGGTAGATTGTTTACATGTTATTCAATTTTGCCAAGGTTGTCGTGGAATTGTCACGGCAGATGTCCTTAGTGTCAGGACTTAGTCGCGAGGCCTACGCATCTATGTGGTAGCTTGAGAGGGGTTGATCGGGACGAGAGATGCAACATGCAAGACAAGGATTTAGACAGCTTCGTGCCCCGGGAAACATCATCCGGTAATAACCCTACATGTTGTTTGTGGTTAGGTGTCATTATGATCATGAGAGAGTCGTCGGTAAGCCGGCTCTTTGTGTCTATCCCTAGAGATTGTTTCCTCTTTTTCTCCCCTTCTTTGGGGAGCCCTGCTCCTCCTTATATAAGTTAGAGGGGCGGGTTACATATGGAGTCCAAATAGGATTAGGACTAGCCTATCTTCTACTACAAGCCGGGTACAACTCCGGGTCTTGATTCCTTGTAAGGAAGATATTACTCACGCCTTTCCTCTTAAGCCGGCCTACCATAACGTCCCTGCCTTCTGGGCCTTGAGCCTCCTGGGCCCCTGGGTCTTGTTGCTCCTCTGATCCGCTTGCTAGGTCACCCATAAGTCGCCAGGATCGGGCGGGTCACTTAGTGTGTCGTCCAGCCGGGGCGGGTCATTAGTGAGTCGCCAAGTCCGGCTGGGTTATACTTCCGGCTGGGTTACACCGCGGGGTATATCCCCGACATTAGCCCCCAAGTTTAGCTTGGATTTATCCATGGTAAACTTATGCTGCAAAATAAGAACAAAAACAAATTTGACAGGTTGTGCTCCGGGTTAACAATTCTTGTAAACCGGCACCTGAACATCCTTAAGTCCTTTCCATTTCCTTCTTATAGAAAATCCGGGTCAATAGACCAGCTTCACAATCAATTTGCTTGTAGAAGAAATATTGTAAACAAATAATCCATTTGAGTCGGCTTCCAAAGCGCCGTCTTAAAATTATAGGTCTTGAAATACTCATGTGATTTTCAACCGGCTTAAAGATGTAGATCTTGCCGAGTTATAATTTCCAGAATCTCCGTGTTATAAAAGACTGATGATGTCGAGTCATAATTGTTGTTGACACCGGGTCATGTAATTGATCTTCCTAATTTACTCAAAGCTGAGAATTTGAAGATGTTCCTTCTTTATATGCATAATACCTGTAGCCCCCAAGTCTTAAGGGGAGAACATAGTGATAACTTAAGACTTGCTTCCATATAAGTGTTGCAACCTCGAAGAAATCCGGGTTATTCATCTCAATCATTAGTCATAAAACGGAATATTCCACATATGTAGCCCCCAAGTGTTGGGTTGTCATGCTTGCAGCAACATGGGACTTGTAATTGCCTTATGCTCGTAAAATTTCAACCAGTGTAGCCCCCAAGGGCCGGGTCATTATGCAATAATGAGCAGGTACTTCATAAATATGATCATGTAGACTTGAACAGCAACATGTAGTCCCCAAGAGCCGGCTTAGTAAGATAATACTGAGCTGAGACTTTATATATATACTTCATTGAAAATAATATCATATGATGTAACCCTCACCATGGGGCTCGAACCCACGTCCATAAGGTTAAGAGTTTTGTACTCTACCAACTGAGTAGTGGACCTTTCAATATAATGGATTAAGACTTATGTACCTTGAATTGTTGATAGGAGCAATTGGTAGCCCCCAAGGGCCGGCTCAGTACGATGTGATGAGTCGGGTCTTCAATGAGATGAGCAAAAAATGACTTTGCATTAGCCCCCAAGTGTCATGGTGCATGCTTGCAGCGACATGAGACTTGCATATTTGATGTAACCTCAACTTAAATAATGTAGCCCCCAAGTGTCGGCTCGTAAGCCTGCAGCAACTCGGGACTATTTCCTCCATTGTAAAATAAATCATGTCCATTGATAAAAATAATAGTTGTTGCGCTAAAGCGACTTTGAAAACCTCAATCATAATAGAAATCCAGCCATGTTGGCTATTCAAGATTTGAATAATATAATCCGGTATGAAAACCTCAATCATTCAATATCATCATGAAAATCCAGCCAGTTTTGGCTATTAAAGATTTGAATACCTCATCGGTTGACAAGTAAATCCAGAGTTTAAATACCTGGCGGCTCTTGGCCAATGACGACTTAATGCACATTCATTGGAAGCCGGAATTTTTGTAACCCGATGGCCTATAGCCTTTGAGAAAATCAATAATTTCAGTGATGAGCTTGGGCTGAAGCATTTAAATAAGTCATAGTTCTGCAAATCCTGCACAGAGTTTAAACAACATACGCCCTGGCGACTTAACGTCAAAAGCCAGGGCGGGTAACCACCCAAATGTAGTCTTATCCTGCACACAAGTAGATCACAAGATCCCTATGATCCTTTGAATGATACCGCCGGTTTATGTGACTCGGACAGTGAAGTTGATAACTCAACTCTGTAAGAGCCGACACATATGATATTTGTTATGTGCTGACAACTTTATTGATCAAGGTTAAGTCGGTGGAATTGAAACCACTCCCTAGATGCTTTCAAATATGATCAAAAAAGTCTCAAGCCAAAGTCAAATAAACTGTGATTGCCAAAAAACTGTACAAGAAACATAGAAAATTTTGAGGCTTCTGATTCGAATACGATCAGTAAACCATTCCAAAGGGGTTAAGCTAAGATTCGAATACGATCATATAGCCCCCGGTGGCTTTGGCGATGCCGATCAAGTGGGTATCGACAGCTATGTTTGAACAGGAAGCCCCCAAGTGACCATGAGAGTTGTTTAACGATGCTGATTCGAATACGATCCACATCGATTCCCAAAGGGGTTGAGCTATGATTCGGATACGATCAAGAAGCCCCCAAGTAGGTTCAGCAGTTTGCTAATCAAAAGGGTATCGACAGCTATGTTCTCTTTGGTTCGAATACGACCTATGTTTGAACAGGAAGCCCCAAGTGACCATATAAGTTTTGGCATTGCGCCGATCAAGAGGGTACTGATAGCTATGCTCGATAAGCAGGAAGCCCCCAAGTGATCATAATAAGATAAGCCGTAAGGCAGGATACCCAAGTTTGAACCATGCATCATGGCAGCAAGTTCTTTGGCAACCTTTAATTTTTCTAAGAACTCGAACTTGCGAGAGATTAATTCTTTCTGAACCGGAAGTTTAAACCGGATGTGAAAGCTTCAAAACTTTGTGAGAGATAAATTTACCTTGAACCGAATTTGAGAGCTTCAAAAATTTGTGAGGGACAAATTTACCCTAGGCCGGCTTTTGAACCGGATTTAAGAGCTTCAGTGCTTTGTGGGAGAAAGGTGTCTCTTGAACCGGATTTTAAACCAAAGTCCTTATTTTGAGCCGGAAATCTTCTGACGTCTTTTAAATTTTTCACCAATATAGCGGTAGCCTCTTGAACCGGGTTACCTTCCCTCCAATATCCCGGAGTTCTTGAATCCATTGAAACCGGCTAATTTCACCAAGCCATACCATTGTAGCCCCCGAGTCTCAAGATGACTCGAAGAGTTGGCTTGAGATTCTCCATATTTGTCCATAGCAGAAGGTATATATCATTGGCGTTGATAATGCGATGTGAATCCACAGAAGGTTGAGGTGACTGCGGCGGGTTATAAATGATCCCGTATGAGCTGTGTCAGCAACTCGACCAATGGTTCCTTCCAACTGGTTGTTTGAAGTTTAACCAAACTTGTAGTGGCGGCGAGTTGTGCGCCTGCCCATTGAGCCATCCAGTGCAGACGGCGGTTGATAATATATGATAATTTGCCTCCATTTTGTTGAAAGAAAACCGGGCTACCCAAGTTGTGACTTGCTGATACTCAATAAACAGCTCATGCAGACAGCTGCGGCCCGGTATGCTGAGGTAGACCAGGCCGCGAGAGACGGGCGAAAAAGACGACCGCAGCATCAGAGGTGATATAGATAGATGAGTCGGTCACGGCGTTGTAAGCCAGTACGGACGGGCGAGTCAAACACAGGCGCGGCCTCGGCAAGCTGATATAAACCGGGCCGTAAGGGCGGCGTCTTGTACGCGTCCATTCACCGTGTAATGTTATACAGACGAACACCGGGTAGGACTTTGCCAGCGCTTGCTCCGTACCCATGGTATAAACCATGCTTTATAATGAATAATTGTCCTACATATCAAAACATACGGTTCAAAGTAATTGTTCTTTTGATAAAAAACAATATGTGTCAAAAATAGATTTAGATAGATGTCACCTGATATGTTAGGCCGGAAATTATCCGTCGTGGAGTTGATGGTCACCATTGTGAAGCTAAAATCGACAACGGATGAGTCACCCGTAGGAGCAAACGGATGAGTCGGCCGTAGCATTATAAGCCGGTGCGGACGAGCAAATTGTTCTCCGTGTTGTAAACCGGTGTGGACGCGTGAACCGGCCGCGAGGGCGGATGGGCGATTCATCTGTGGCGTTGTAAGGCGGTGCGGACGAGCGAGTCGGCCAGCGCGTTGATGTAAACCGGACCACGATACGCATGTCCGTGAAGCTGCGCAGCACAGCCGAACATGCCTCCGCGGTATAGTACCACCCCTTTTTCTTTTAATAGCTGTTCTGCATAAAAATATTACAGCCAGAGTAATTGTTATCAGATGATTTAACATGTACTGATAAAATACATTGAAGGGATAACACCTGATTCGCCCGGACAACAGATGAGTCGACTGTGGTATTGTAAGTCGGTGTGGACGGGCAAATCAATCGCAGGCACGGACAGACGAGTCGGCCGCGGTAGTGGTCATTAAAACCGGCGCAGGCGCGAGAGTTGGCCATGATATTTAACCCGCGCGAGCCTCATGACGTTACTTTCATAGTATACTTTGTCCTTCATAAAATATATTGAAAGACAGAGTAACTATTCTCAAACAATTTAATATGCGTTAATAAAATATATAGAGAAGATAGCACCTGATGATTTGTCAGATGAACAGCGCTGACGCTGATCATGCATAATGTCTGTTTCTGGTCTTTGGGATTTATCCCAGCATCCTGACTGGCATCGACCCGGTGTAAACTTTAATGACAGTACTTGCCCACTGGGATTCCCACTCTATTGTTGTCAGCAGACTAGTTGTCGAATCAACATGCATGCATGCACTGCTCCATTATCCTCTGGTTGAACCCCCAATTTTCTTTTGCTTTGTACTAGCAAGACAAGGTCACACCAGCAGGGGGTGCCTTGGCAAAACGGAGACGAGTCACAATGGAAGAAGCGACCGTACAGGGCACACTGGAGCTGGCCGGAGGGCGACTCAGCCCAAGCGCGCGGACAGCGGGTCGAGACAGGCGCCTCAGCGGCGTGCGGAGGCAAAGGAACCAGCGGCCGGCCGACGAACTACAAAACATCCGGCGCAGGTCGGTTCAAACAGGCGAGGCGCAACAGCGGTTTGAAAAAGGCAAGGCCACAGAGAAACGGAGGCAACGCGATGAGACCCGGGCGACGGCGACTTGAGGCGCAGTTGTGGCGAGGTGTAATGGTGCGGCAGCACTGTACGTGTGAAGCAACAAAGCCATAAGCAGTAGTAGTCTGCTGCGACGCAGGGCCGCGTGGAGGCGCAAAAGCAAGCACGGCGACGAACCGCCGCAGAGGAGGTGACTAGTTGAGGCCGTGTTTGCGGATGGCGCGCCGGCAATGGAGGTGAGGACGAGGCAGAGACAAATCCGTGGCTTCCCTTGTGGCCTGAATGTTGTATCTGATGTACCTTTGGTGAAGGTTAAACCGGATGTACTACGTGCATGTACATTGTTCCATAGTTTTCTCTCAAATTGCTCATAGGTACAGTAGCTAATTAGAACTTGAGTTTCTTCATTGCTTGGAAAAATATTCCTTGGAACTACCACTTGATTCCTTTTGCGTAGGGACAAAACCATGTGGGATTTCATGAACTCCGTCCATGGAGCCAGCTGCCGCTAGAAAATATAGATGCTACTTGCGATTTGACTGCTATCGGACACATGCAGATGCTCCGCGACAGCGCGTACAGCGTCCCCTTCTTTTTTTTTGATTGACAAACAGATGGCCTCCTGTGACACAATAGGTAGCACCGTAATATTACTTACAACCACGTAGCAGATCGTCTAGGACTCTGAATAGGTCTCAAACTTCCGCATAATGAGAAGAACAATAGGATTCGGCGATCAAGACAGATTTTCTGGTGGCACAAGGAAATACCACAACGGAGAGTCGGACTCGACGGATTGCCTAACGATGCATGCGGTGACGCACACAATCCCAATCTTCTTGATCTCAAATTCTGTCAATAAAATTTTCCTTCTCGCCCATGAGTTGTAGCAGATGAACTTGCTACGTCGCCCAAAGCATCCATCGAAATTTCGGTCTCAGTCTTGACGGGTCTCCATATGGTGCATGCAACAACCGCTTAGCACGCAGCCCTAAAAAACCTCCGACTATTAATTTCATATATGTGCTATTCCGGTTGCTTGTCAACGATTCAAATCCTTCTGAAACTGACTTTCTTCATCCGGAAAATTATGAACTTCTCGATCCCTGTGAGTGATCCCTCCAAGAACTCAACACCACCGTGCGCTGGCCTCACGGTGGGCGCCAACTGTCGTGGAATTGTCACGGCAGATGTCCTCAGTGTCAGGACTTAGTCGCGAGGCCCCCTCATCTATGTGGTAGCTTGAGAGGGGTTGATCGGGACGAGTGACGCAACACGCAAGACAAGGATTTAGACAGCTTCGGGCCCCGGGAAACATCATCCGGTAATAACCCTACATGTTGTTTGTGGCTAGGTCTCATTATGATCATGAGAGAGTCGCCGGTAAGCCGGCTCTTTGTGTCTAGGCCTAGAGATTTCTTCTTTTTCTCCCCCTCTTTGGGGAGCCCTGCCCTCCTTATATAAGTTAGAGGGGCGGGTTACATGTGGAGTCCAAATAGGATTAGGACTAGGCTATCTTCTACTACAAGTCGGATACAAGTCCGGGTCTTGATTCCTTGTAAGGAAGATATTACTCACGCCTTTCCTCTTAAGCCGGCCTACCATAACGTCCCGGCCTTCTGGGCCTTGAGCCTCCTGGGGCCCTAGGTCTTGTCGCTCCTCTGATCCGCTTGCCAGGTCACCCATAAGTCGCCAGGATCGGGCGGGTCACTTAGTGTGTCGTCCAGCCAGGGCGGGTCATTAGTGAGTCGCCAAGTCCGGCCGGGTTATACTTCCGGCCGGGTTACACCGCGGGGTATATCCCCGACAAAGGTTGTTGTAGTTGATCCTTGCATGATATAAACTTGTTCTTGCCATGTTTAGTTTCATAAACATGTATTCTTGCTGTTGCTATGCTTATCTTGTCATGCAATGACTTGTGATGAGTGAATCGAGCTCGCAAAGATGCCTTCACAATGCTGTTAATGCCATGCTCTGTTTCCTGAATCTGTTAACGAAACTTGCTATGTTTACATGGGTGCCTTCATATCTTCTGTTCTTTTTTGGCTCATGGTCAGTAAGGGACTTTTGTTCTATCCATTTAGTAGTATCATACCATGCCTTAAGTTTCTATTATATGTTCCTGTAGCATGATGTTTGCTTGCTCTAAACATTGCTTCATGATGCTGTTTCTGCCATGTTCAGTATTTTCACTAAGTCTGTGAAGCTGATATCTTTCGCACTTTTGCCATGCTTGTTTGAACCTGTTAATGTGTGAATTAGCCATAACTCAGTGTTCATCTTTTGTCAAGCATCTCTTGTAGATCACTGCCATGTGCTTTGTTGATATATTGGGGTGATGTAGCATAGTTTCTTGATGTATTCTAAATGCTATCATGCTGTTAACCGTAGATTTGTGTCATTCTTGTTTTGCTTGCCATTTGGAAACCGTGCATCCGATTCCGGTGATCTTTATATCGATTTCAACCGAAATCATCCCATCTTTCCAGCAGCACACTTGGTTTTCCAAGTTGATGCCTTGTTCACCATTTTTCCTCCCGGAGCACGCATACGCATTGCATATCACATCTCGCATATCATGCCATGTATTGCATCATGTTGCTTGTGCATTGCACCATGATTTATTGTGGTTCCATTGCTTGTGTTCTTGCTTTGGGTAGAGCCGGGAGATGAGTACGTGAACGAGGAACCTGTTGAGTATGCTAACGAGGATCAAGCTTTCGACAACTCTGAGAACCTTGCACGCAAGATGACCATACCCTCGATATCACTTCTATCTTTGCTTTGCTAGTTGCTCGCTCTATGGCTATGGTAGCTCTACCTACCACTTGTTTATCATGCCTCCCATATTGCCATGTCAAGCCTCTAACCACCCTATCCTAGTAAACTGTTGTTTGGCTATGTCACCCCTTTTGCTCGACCCCTCTTATAGCGTTGCTAGTTGCAGGTGAAGATGAAGTTTGTTCCTCGTTGGAACATGGATATTTTGGGATATCACAATATCTCTTGTTTAATTAATGCACCTATATACTTGGTAAAGGGTGGAAGGCTCGGCCTTATGCCTGGTGTTCTCTTGCCACCCTAGTTTCCGTCATACCGGTGTTATGTTCCTTGATTTTGCGTTCCTTGAGCAGTTGGGTGATTTATGGGACCCCCTTGACAGTTCGCTTTGAATAAAACTCCTCCAGCAAGGCCCAACCTTGGTTTTACCATTTGCCACCTAAGCCTTTTTCCCTT